>NW_007735404.1:16176-20431 GCF_000696425.1 Galeopterus variegatus | reverse complement strand
TTTACATCAGAAAAATAGTAATGTCTGCTTCTATGGTAAAATAAATACCTTGACAGACTCTCCTAATAAAAACAGTTAAAAATGCTGGGTTGAAAAAAATATATATTTTGGGGGGATAGACAAAAAAATTAGTTAAAAAATCTTTAGAGGACAAAAACTATGTCAAAGTGGGAACCCAGAGCATTAAACAACTTTTACACATAAATTATTTTCCTAATCGTAGTGACCTTGTGTTTGTTTTTTGTGATCTTATGGTCTTGAGTGCAGGGCTTAAATGAAAACAAACAAACAAAAACTTACTCTCAGCCTCAGATGAGAATCTGGTAAGAAAGTCCATATAGTGTTGTCAAGGTAGACCAGATATAAGTCAGCTCTCCCCTGCACCTCCAAAGACTTCAGAAATAGGTACACTTAGACACAATTATTCTTACTATGTTTAAATAAATTAAAGAAGGAATTTATGTGTAGGTCATTGGTACTGGATGAGGTGAAAACTACTTTATCTTGGGAATAGGTAGACCATAAGCCAACACTTGCATGGGTTTTCAGGCCACATTTACACCGCCTGGGTGGTAGTTAAAACCACAGGCTGAGGATTTATGTTAATGTGCTTCTGAGTTGGCATCATTCCCCAAAGCCATAAATAATCCACCTTCATCTAGCACCTCAATAAATTCCCACAAGTTAATTTCAAAGAATATGAGCTGAAGTTCAAAAGCCAAATTAAAAATTATTTAAAACCAGAGTAGAACAATATTCTCAAAGACTTCAGGAATAGGTGCACTTAGATACAAATATTCTCACTATTATTATTATTAGACACAAATAACTTAAAGAGCAGGTAAAGTCTACAGGTAAAAAGCAAGAGACTGTAAAATTAGGTTTTAAATTAGATTTTAAAAGTAACAAATGCAACTCCTGCAAATGAACATTTAAGCACTAACAAGAATAATATGAAAGAGCAGATTAGACATAACTGAAAACAGAATTATAGAACTAGAAAAGAGTTATAAGGAAATTATTTAGAGGGCAAGAAAGAGAGACCGAGAGTGTTGAGCAAAACATCATACTGACATTTAAAAAAACAACTAACATTGCCAACAATGTTAAATAGATTTCAAATTATAAAATTCTAAATTATATGTATATAAAATAAAATTATGCAATCACTAAAATTACTTGTTCCAGGAAATATTTCACTCATTTAACATTTATTAATTCCCAGTGTGCTAGGTGGTACAACAATTGACAAGAAAAGGCAAGACTGTATAATGTTGTAGGAAAAAAAAAATCACCATCTCCAGCTAGTTAGCTTAGCTGGTCAGAGTGCTGAGTGTGGTGCTGATAACACCAAGGTCCAGGGTTTGATCCTTATACTTGCCAGCAACAACAACAACAACAACAACAACAAAAGCCCACTATATAATAATTATATAACAATAAGTACTTTTAGCAAATAGCACACTTAGAATTGACAGAAAAATATTTTAAAAAATTAAATCCATGGCAGCCTTTGGGAAAGTATAGTGGATCAAGAAGCAGGGCCTTAGTAAGCCATATAGTGTGAGAATTCTCTGAAAGACAGTAAGCACATACGATTTTATTGATGAAAAAAATAGCCCATAGCAAACTCAGGAAAGAATTAGCTCAAAGAAAAAGGGGCCTTAGTAAGCCATATAGTGTGAGAATTCTCTGAAAGACAGTAAGCACATAGGATTTTATTGATGAAAAAAATAGCCCATAGCAAACTCAGGAAAGAATTAGCTCAAAGAAAAAAAAAAAAAGAAAAGGCAGGCAAGGTTTTTGAAATTAAGAAATGAAGAAATGGGAGGATCACAGAGGCCAAAAATGAATGATTGGGCTTGGTGATTGCAATATCATTCATGATATGATTTTCCAGGTTACTTGATCCCTTGCCTCTGATGCCTTTTGTGCAAAGTCCTGGGTCTCAGAAGCATCTGCATCTGACAATGACAAAGAGTTGGCATGTGGGACATGAAAGACGGGGCAGTGCCCTGGAAGGCTGGAAATTCCAGGTAGTATGGTCATCATTCCCCACTGAATGCTAATATTTCCTGTGCACTGCTGATTATGGCCTTCTACTGCTTGTCCGTGGTTAGTAAAGGAGGTTGACAATACTGAATTACAGTATTCACACATCTGCTTACAGGAGTCCTAAAAATGAAAATAACAACCCACACCAAAGGCCAGAAAATACCTGAGAAAAACATATATGATTAAAAAGAGGCACCAATCTTAACAAGCAGATTTAACACAATAATGAGATTTTCAAAACAGAAATTTAAGAAACAATATTGTATTGTAAACTACAGCTATATTATTATTAACCAATTGTGACCTTATAAAGAGAACCATAATTGTAAACATTAAAAAATCATTATTTAGAATACGTAGCAAAGGCAACACTGAAGAGAAAATTGTTAATGTAAAAATATGGATGGAGAAATACTTCTAGAGTAAAGAAAGAAAGAAAGAAAGATTTGGAAACTTTAAATAAAAAATGAAAAAACATCATGTTTTTATACCCACCTGTTAGGAGTTCCAGAAGGAAAAACTAGAGATGCATGAACGAAATACTTAAAGAGTCAGTAGGATAATCTATAGATCCAAAGTGATGCAAAGATCTTTAAGTTGGCAGACCTCACTAAATGATGAGCAGAAAGAAAAATATAACCTCACATTTGGAAATTTTAGCAAATTTTCAAAATGAACCTAAAGGGATTATTCAGACAAAATGTACAGAAACAAAATATATATAAAAGGAAGAAGAGAAAAAACTTAAACTTCAAAGCAATAAATAATCAGATTAACAACATACTTCATATAAGAAATAACTGGATGTGTTAAATAAAGGGACAAATATCAGACAAAATGTACAGAAACAAAATATATATAAAAGGAAGAAGAGAAAAAACTTAAACTTCAAAGCAATAAATTATCAGATTAACAACATACTTCATATAAGAAATAACTGGATGTGTTAAATAAAGGGACAAATAGTTTCATATTGCTGTCCTCACAGCTCCATAGGTATGGAAGTTCCACTAGGGCCAGTAAAGCTGTGAAAACCAGCAGATCCATTTTGGGGGGAGATAGACTTGATTTGTATGAGAGATGGAAAAACCCTATGTTCCTAAAACCCATATGTTACTAAAACAGTAGTGATCTCAGGGGCAAAAGAATGGGAAAGGTGACATTGCAGCCTGAAGTTGCAACACTAGTTGGATCAAGCAATGGACTGGCAGAAAAGTCAAAATATTGACAGAGAGATCCAAGGATTGAGACAACCATAGAGGACCTTCATAAATTCCCATATAGCCCTGGCACTCCAAAAGGTGTCATGCATTCACAAGACAGGAAGAAATGGAGAGGGCCCCACTTGCCTACACTCCATTAGATGAATGTGAGGTCTCCTACACGTGCAGAGGAGACATGAGGAGGCCCAGGAGGGGGAAGAAAAAAACTAGCAGATTTGTAAACTTTTCAGATTTGAATATGTTACATAACACATATATACCCATAAGCAAATGATGGAAGTCTTATTGGCTCAAGATTTTAGAGCCAATCATTGGCACACCACTAAGATAACATTGACTTAGGTGTGAGCTTTAGGAAGTTATGCTTAAAGATAAAAACAGGTATAAATATAAATGAAGAGAGATCACAATAGTTGTACACTGTGGGGGAGACAGACAACACAATTAGATCAGGGAAGTCATAGAAAACAGCAATAACAAAACAGTAATGAAAACAGGGATTAGTATCTAGAATTGCTTTAATAAATAATCTAAAATGTCTGGTTTTCCACAAAATAATTTATGAGACATGCCAAGTAACAGGAAAGTGTAACAAGTGTAACTCATCTGTAGAAAAAAATGTAGTCAATAAAAACTATCTCAGATATTATGCCTAGCAGCTGCAAATTTTAAAGCAGCTATTATAAATATGTTCCAAGAACTAAAGAAAATTATGAATAAAAATTTTTCAAAAATTATGATAATAATGACCCTACAAAGACAGAATATTAATAAAGAGGCAAAAATTATATTAAAAAAGGAGCCCAGTGGGGGCCGGCCCGGTGGCTCACTGCTACAGTGCGCCGCTTGGGAGCGTGGTGGCGCTCCTGCCGAGGGTTCGGAGCGAGGTGCGGGCGCGACACCGAGGGTTGCGATACCGTTGCCAGTCCCGGTCCGGTACGGGTGTGACACTGAGGGTTGCGATCCATTGCCGGACA
>NW_007735404.1:9444-15309 GCF_000696425.1 Galeopterus variegatus | reverse complement strand
CATCAACAATGGAGGTCAGAAAACAGTGGATGACATATTCAAAGTGCCAAAAGAAAAAAAAAGTAAAAAAAACATCACATATCCATAAAAATTATCATTCAAAAGTGAAGGTGAAAAAAACACATTTACTGAAGAACAAAAATTGAAAAAATTTATTCTTAGTAGACCTACCGTATAAGAAATAATAAGCAAAGCCTTTTGGGCTAAAAGCAAGTGCAACCAGATGGTGTTTGAAATTCACATGAATAAATAAAGACCACTAGAAAACATAATCATATAAGTAAATATAAAAGACTGTGTAAATATGTGTTGATATATTTTTTCTCTTTTCCTTTCCTGATTTAAAAGACAATTGCCTATAAGAATAATTATAAAATTGTGTAAAGACTTTGTTTTAGTCCATTTTGTGTTGCTCTAACAGAATACCTGAGACTGGGTAATTTATAAAGGAAAGAGGTTTATTTGGCTTACAATTCTGGGACAGCTGCATCTGGCACGGGCCTCAGGCTGCTTATACTCATGGCAGAAAAGTGGCAGGGAGCTGGTGGGTACAAGCAGATCACATGGCGAGAGAGGAAGCAAGAGAGAGACAGAGAGGAGGTGCCAGTGTCCTTTAAACAATCAGGTCTCACAGGAACAAACAGAGCGAGAACTTACTCACTACTCACTCACTACGGGAGAGCATTAATCCATTTATGAGGGATCCGCCCCCATGACTCAATCAGTTTCCAACACTGCCACATTGGGGATCAAATTTCCACATGAGTTTTGGAGGGGACAACACATCCAAATTCCATCATTCTTCCCCTGGCCCCTCAAAACTCATGTCACTCTCACATACAAAATACAATCATTCTATCCCAACAGTCCCCAAAATCTTAGCTTGCTCCAGCACCAACTTAAAAGTTTAAAGTCCAACGTCTCCTCTGAGACCAAAAGCAAAAGTCCTTCCAGCTGTGAACCTGTAAAAGTCAAAACCAAATTTATCTACTGTCATGACACAATGGTGGAACTGACATTAGGTACACATTCCTATTCCAAAAGGGAGGAATAGGCCAGAAGAAAGGAGAAACAGGCCCCAAACAAGTCAAAAACCCAGCAGGACAGACATTAAATCTTAAAGCTCTAAAATAATCTTCTTTGACTCCAACTCCTGCATCCTGGGCACAATTGGGGATCTGGGCCCACAAAGCCTTGGGCACCCTTGCTCCCACAGCTCTGCCAGGTGCAGCCCAGTGGGCCGTGCTGATGCCTGCAGCTTTTCCAGGCCTGTGTTGCACGTTACCAGTGGCCCTGCAGTTCCAGGGTCCTGGAGGCAGCCCCGCTGTTTTGGCTCTACTAGACATTTCCCTGGTGGGGGCTCTCTGTGGGGGCTTTGACCCTACTTTCCTGCTTGGCATTACTCTAGAGCCTCTGTGGTGGCTCTGCCCCAGGGGCAGGTCTCTGCTTGGGCCACCAGGCTTTTCCATACATCCTCTGGAATATGGGTGGGGGCTGCCACGCCTCCACTGCTCTTGCATCCTGTTAGCCTGCAGACTTAACACAACGTGGGTGCCACCGAGGTTTCAGGCCTCTACTCTCCAGTGCTGCTGCATGAACCACACTTGGGGCTGCTCTAGCCAGAGCAGCTGGGATGCAGGGAGCACGTTCCCAAGGGCAGCTGCACCCCAGGTCTGTCCTCTGGGACAACTCTGTCCTTCTAGGCATCAGGGCCTGTGACGGGTGGGGCACCCTTCCAGACTTTTCAAATGCCTTTAGGGCATTTTCTTCCATTGTCCTGGTTCTTAGCATCTGGTTGCCTTACTGCCAACATAATGTCTTTAGCAAACAGTTTATCAGCTTCGCCCTTGCATTTTTCTCCTCTCCACTTCTCTACTGCATGTCCAGGCTTCGAATTTTCCAAGACTTTACACTCTGCTTCCCTTTTAAATTCTGGCTTTACATCATGCCTTTGCCTCCATAACTATAACAGTAAGCTGTTAGAAGTAGCCATGCAGCTACCTTAATGCTTTGCTGCTTAGAAATTTCTTTGGCTAAATGCTCTGGTTCACAGCTCTTAAGTTCCAACTTCCACAAAGTCTAAGGGCCTGGACACAATGCAGCCAGGTTTCTTGCTATGGTGTAGCAAGGGGTATCTTTTGTCCAATTCCCAATAAGTTCCTCATTTCTATCTGAGACCTCATCATCTGCATGGCCTTCACTGTCCACATTTCTATCACATTCTGCTCACCACCACATAAGTCTCTAAGACATTCCAAACTTTCCCTCATCTTCTCTTCTTCTAAGTCCTCCAAACTCCTCCAACCTTTGCCCATTAACCAGTTCCAATGCTGCATCCACATTTTCAGGTATCTGTTTAGCAACACCCCACTGCTTGTACCAATTTTCTGTTTTAGTCTGTTTTGTGTTGCTATAACAGAAATACCTGAGACTGGATAATTTATGAAGGAGAGAGTTTTATTTGGCTTACGATTCTGGGACAGCTACATCTGGCGTAGGCCTCAGGCTGCTTCTACTCATGGCAGAAAAGTGGCAGGCAACTGGCGGGTATAAGCAGATCACATGGTGAGAGAGGAAGCAAGAGAGAGACAGAGAGGAGGTGCCAGGGTCCTTTAAACAATCAGGTCTCACAGGAACAAACAGAGTGAGAACTCACTCACTACCCCTCCTCCCCCAGGGAGAGCATGAATCCATTTATGAGGGATCCGCCCCCATGACTCAATCAGTTTCCAACACTGCCACATTGGAGATCAAATTTCCACATGAGTTTTGGAGGGACAACACATCCAAACTCCATCAGACTTTCTACGTTCGTACATACATCATGTACATAATGTATGTATAGCACAAAGAAGGAATAGAAAATGGAGTTATTTTGGAGCAAAGTTTCTACATTTTAATGAAATAAAGTTAGTACTACCTTGAAATTTATTGTAATTAGAAATTATGTATACTATAATTCTTAGAGCAACACTAAAGAAAAACTCAAAAGGGTGTAATAAAAATAAGACAACATAGGAACTGAAGAGTTACAAAGGAAAATATTTGACATAAGAGAAGGTAGTTAATTTGGACCAGAGGTACAAAAAAGAAATAACAAATTTTTAGCTAGGCTGGCCAAGAAACAAAGCAAAAAGACACATATTACCAACTTCAGTAATAGAAGAGAATACATCGCTACACTGCTAATCATTTAGAAATTAATAGGATTATAAGTGGATACTATTAACTTTATGCCAAAAAATTACGCAATTTAGTTGAAATGAACAAATTTTTAGAAAGACAGAAAGTATCAAAAATGACTTAAGATGAAATACAAAATCTAAATAGATATATAACACGCAAATAATTTGAATTAGTAGTTACAAATCTTCCCACAAAGGAAAGTCTATGCCTGGATGTCTTCACTGCAGAAATCTATCAAATAGGCATAGAAGAAATAATAGTATTCTATTGCGAACTCATGCAGAAAAACTGGAATTTGAAATAAAGGAGAAGGGGAGGGAATCCACCCAACTCATTCCATGGGACGAGTATTTATATTACACTGTATACCAGAGCCAAAGACATAATAAGTAAGGAGAATGATAGAGTACTATGTCTCATAAATATAAATACAAATTCTTCAACAAAATATTAGAAACTAAATTCAGCCATAAATAAATAGGGTCACATACCATAAACAAATGGGAGTTATCCTGGGAATAGAAGGTTGGTTTAATAATTCACAATATTAGTAAACTAAAGGGCAAAATATAGAATTATCTCAAAAGATTAAAAAATTGAATAAAATCAAACTAATGATAAAAATTTTCAACAAATAATGACTAGAATAGGACTTCACTCTTATAAAGATCATCTATAAGAAATATACACCCTACAATTGGGATAAAGGCAAGGATGCCCTTTCTTGCAATGGTGCCTTGCCCAGTCTTTTGCCACTGAAATTGTTACTATTTCAGACTCAGGAACACAGGGTATTTCTGAGTCTCCTACAAATCAAGTCAATCTCCTCCAAATCAATTTGATCTCCTCCAAAAATGGATCTGCTGTTTTTCACAGCAATTTCTATTCAACATTGTACTGGAGGTTTTATCCTATATAACAAAGAGAAAAAATAGAACTCATATTGAAAAGAAAGAAGTAGAACTGTCTCTATTCACAAATCACATGATACTACTGTAGACAGAAAATTCTAAGGAATCCTCAGTGCACCTTCTACAACTAATAAGTGAATTCAGCAAGTTTGCAGGGTCAAAATACAAAATTCAATAGTATTTCTACGTACAATGAATGGTAAAAGATGAAATTATTAAAATAATTACAATTACAATAGCATCAAAAAGAACAAAATGTTTAAAAATTTTAGATTCAATGCAATTCTTATAAAAATTATTACAGGCTTTTTTGCAGAAATCAACAAGCAGATCCTAAAATATATGTGGATATGCAAAGGACCTAGAATAGCCAAACAGTTTTGAAAAGAAAAACCAAGTCATAGAACTTGCACTTTTTTATTTCGAAATTTACTATAAAGCTACAGTAATAAAGACACTGTGAGTTGGCATACATATAGACATAAAATCAATGGAATAGAATTAACAGTCCAGAGCTAAACTCTAACATTTATGGCCAATTGATTTTTTTCTTAAAGGTGCTAAGACAATTCTAGGGAGAAAAGACAGTCTCTTCAACAAATGGATATTCTCAGAAAAAAATAAATTTAGAACTTTATCTCACCACATACACAAAAATTAACTCAAAATGTATCAAAGACCTGAATATACAACCTAAAACTGTAAAATTTCTAGAAGAAAACATAAAAGAAAATCTAGTTAAACTTAAATTAGGCAAATATTCTTAAAATATGACACACAGAATAATCACAAACAAACCACCATTACATTGGTTGTTAACCTAACTAAACATTTTGCACTTTAAAGGCACCATTAAATAAATAGACAAGCCACAGACTGGGAGAAAATATTTTCAAATCACATTTGTGATACATGAACTGTATTTGGAATATACACAAATTACTCACTTATTAACAAAAAAATAAAATAAATAAACAGTTTTCTCCCCAAACAGCAAAGATTTGAATATACATTTTACTAAAAAGGTATACAAATTGACACCAAGCACATGAAAATATGCTCAACATCATTAGTCATTAAAATTAAACAGAATGAGATGCCATTTTACAATTAAATTGGCAGCAATGACAGACATTGGTGAGGTTATGGAAAAATTGGAATTCTTGTACATTGTTGATAGGAATGAAGAGTTTTATATCTACTTTGAAAAACAAATTTGGAAGTCGAACAGATTTATTATATGACCCAGCATCTCGTAGCTATACATCTAACAGGAATAAGGACATGTGTCTATGCAAAGACTTGTATACAAATGTACACAGTTGCATTATTCAGAAGAGCCCAAATTGGAAACAATTGCCCACAAATTTATGAACTCATAATCAAAATGTATATGTTGCAGGATAGTATTCCACATACTATAACAGAAAGAACTGATTACGATACATGTTACAAAATAGATGAATCTTGAGAACATTATGCTAAGTGAATAAGACATATGCAAAGACTACATATTATATAACTCCATTTACATAAAATTTCAGAAATCTTTGGAGACCAGAAGTAGATTAGTTATTGTCTGGGGATGGGGCTGGAAATGAGGATTGAGAGCAGGCAGGCATGAAGGATTTTTGGAAGATGGTAGAAGTGTTTGAAAACCGAATTGTGGGGCCGGCCCGGTGGCACACTCAGTACAGTGTGGTGTTTGGGAGTGTGGCGGTGCTCCCGCCGAGGGTTCGGATCCCATATAGAGACCGGTCTGCTCACT
>NW_007735404.1:3007-8356 GCF_000696425.1 Galeopterus variegatus | reverse complement strand
CCCTTTGCCCGACTCAAAAAAAAAAAAAAAAAAAAAAAAAAAAAAAAACCGAATTGTGATAATAGTTACACAACTCTGTAAATCTACTAAAAATCACTGAATTGTAGACTTAAAATAGCTGAATTTTTTGGTATATAAATTATACCTCAATAAACTGTTGTAACAACCTTAGAAATTAAAGAATATATATAAATCCAAAGCTAACTAAAAAGTATTTTAGTATATTTCTAAAACTAAACAGAAGGTAAATAAAAGAACTATAAATGATATTTTATAAATACAGAATATACAAGATATACAGTCTATCAAGTCTATATTATAACCATAGTATCACAGAAATAAAATATATATTGCAAAATCTGTTAGAAATGTAAAAGTAAACTCACAAATGGATGATTAGAGTGGGATTTTTGAAATTAATGGGTTATATAGACAAAAATAAGACAGAATATAGAGAACGTGAATAACATATTTATCAAGATTTATCTAACAGTTAAAATAGTATTTTACAGCAGAGACATAGAGAATAAACTTCTTTTTTCAAACACATCAGAAATTCACTAAAATTCAGCATATTTTAGGTCACAAAGGAAGTCTTACAGTTCTGTTTTATACATATAGATATAGATGTGTGTGTTTATTACATAAAGTCAACAAAGTTAAGAACTATTAAAGTGTGTTACTCAAATCTATACATTTGGATATTAAACAACCTACTACATACTATCTATGCCCAATGAATCTAAATAATTATTTTCACAAGTTTATATAAAATACGGAGAACTGAAGTACACATTTGGTATTACTTTCTCAAGAAACCTCACTAAAATAACAATAAGGTGACTTTCAATTTTATTATTTAAGAAATGAAGATACAGGACAAAGATAAGTAGAAAGAACACACAGGGAAAAAAACGCATTTAAAAAGCTCATAAACAAATGCTAACTGACAATTTTTTTTTTTTTTTTTTGTCTTTTTTCGTGTCCGGCAACGGATCGCAACCCTCAGTGTCGCACCCGTACCGGACCGGGACCGGCAACGGGATCGCAACCCTCGGTGTTGCTCCCGCGCCTCGCTCAGCCAGTGAGCGGGAACCGGTCTGTATGTGGGATCCGAACCCTCAGCGGGAGCAGTGCGCCACAGGGCCGGCCCTAACTGACGATTTTTTTAAAGACTAAATCAGGAATGCTTCCATGTAACACGTGGAAGTTCATAAGAGAATGAGGGCCGGCCCTAACTGACAATTTTTTTAAAGACTAAATCAGGAATGCTTCCATGTAACACGTGGAAGTTCATAAGAGAATGTCTTTCTCACTATAATAATTATAACTAGACCAGTGATCAACAAAACCAGTTATTTTACCCATGAGAGAGCTGAGGTCACAAAGGAACCTAATGAAATAAAATAAAAAAATTACCAACACTTACAAGCCAAGTTGGGATTCTGCTTTCGTCTTTGGCCGAGTAGGATGAGGCAGTGGAAGCCATGACTGGCAGATGAGTGTAACTATGATTGAACTTTTAACAAAAGTTTAAAAGCCAAGTGTGTCCTGGAGTGACTGGCATTCTGAGGAGTTCCAGACACAGAGGAATCCGTAACCATCCCTTATGTCTTTTCCAAGGGCCTTTATTGAGTGCATTCATGAAAGATTGGGGTAGGGATCCCTATTCGACATACAGGCCCAGGAAATAGCTAATAAGGAGAACCAATATAAACCCCACCTCATGGTAGTCATGTGATCCCCTTCCCTTAAGTTTGGCCTGGGCATACTGGGTTGACTGTAATGCATAGAATGTGGCAAAAATAATGGAATGTCACTTCTGAGATTACGCATGTGAGACTGTGGCTTTCTTCTTTGGCACTCACGCTCTCACTCTCTAGATTGCTCATGAGACAGCACTGTAGGGGAACTCACGTGGGTGGACTGGGAAGAAGATCTTCTGAGGCTTGCCAACAGAGTGAGATTGGAGGTCTTTTCCCTCAGTCGAATCCTAACATGTCTCCAAAGTCAGCCACATCTGGATTACAGTCTTGTGAGAGACTGAGCCAGACTGCTCAGCTAAGCAGCTTCCAAGTTTTAACTCCAAGAAACTCTGAGAAAAAAAAATATTGGGTTAAGACATTAAATTTTGGGAAGTAGATTGTTGTGCAGAAATAGCTCAATAATACACAGTCCTTCCCTAGAGGCAAGACAAGCCATCTGAGAGAAATCCCCTGATCTTCCAAGATCTGGAGACAGAGCTGGAGAACAAAGAGAAATCCTCAGGTACTCTGGGTCTTACACGACAACCAAAAATAAAAAGAGAGTCTTGAATGTAGCCGGAGAAAACAAGAAATTTTACATAGAGGGGAGCAATGAAAGGAATGATGGCCGACTTCTCACCAGAAAACAAAAATGGAGGCCATAGGACAATGAAATAACATACTGAAAGCCCATTTTTGAAAGAAAAAAGAAATGTCAAATTATAATTTTATGTCCTGCAAGTCAACACTTAGAAAGTGAGACGTGAATGTGAGAGAAAGGATAGGACAATTCTGGGCCGAGCCCAGGAGGCCCAATAACCTAATATCCAATGCTAAAAAGAAGTTCCAGAGAGAAGAAAGAAAAGAAAGGAAAAGGAATCATCGAAGAGATAATGGAGGAAATTTTCCCCAAAATAAAGAAAATGTGTTTTGATAGCGAACATGCTCATCGTTCACCTAACATATTAAGTGAAAAGAGACCTACACAGAAATACCTTATACCTAACTGTCTGAAAATTTTGTAACTGTGGGGACAGAAAATATCCTGAGAGACAGACCAAGACAGAGAGAGATGGAGAATCAAGAATCTGAGGGTCATTAGTCATTATATACCTTAATCGCATCCTTGGAATCTAGAAAATAATGGAGGAATTTATTTTCTTAAAATTAATTATTTCTAACTTTGAGTAACATTTTCCCAGCCAAGTTATTAATTGCGAGAGTAGATTAAGAAGTTACCATAACTGAATACTTTTCATGTACTCTTTCTCAGGAAACCACTAAAGGGTGTGCTCCACCAAATTGATGGAGTAAACCAAGAAAGAAGAAAAGGAATACAAGAAATAGTAATCCAGCACAACAGAAGTAAATGGAATCCTGAGGCTGGTGGAAACATCCTAAAAGGACAGCTATTCAGCAGGCTATGAACTCCAGCTGTCTAGTTTGGGGCATCTAAGAAACCCTGTGAGGGACTTGTTGTAGGGTTATTGAATTGTGTCCCCCAAAGTCCAAATATCAGAAGCTTAATTCCCACTGTAACTGTTGAGGGTGGGAAATCCTATTATGGTCATTGACAGGTGAGGCCTTGAAGAGGTGATTAGATTCTGAAAACCATGCCTAATGAAAAATGGTGGTCATGCATGTGTTTGAGGGCTTTAAAAAGGAGAGTGCAGCAGGAGCTCTCTCTGTTCTGCCATGTTCTGCTGTGTGAGACCCCTAGGTCACTCTTGCTATCACCAAGGCCTTCACCAGCGGTGTTTCTTTGACTTCGGACTTCCCAGTCTCCAAAACTGTAAGCGATAAATTTCATTTTCTTATAAATTACCCAGTTCTGTGTATTTTGTTATAAGCAACAGAAATGGGCTAATACAGGACTCTTCAAGCAGATGAAAATGACAGAACAGCTAATGTGTCTCAACTTCTTGCCATAAGAATTACCCAAGTGGAGGAATTTGATTGTGAAGTAATGATAAGCTAATAGAAAATATGCTACAGAAAAACAGTATATTGTTTAGGTAACAAAGTCATCAGTGGTGAATAGTGTTTACAAAGACCTACTGAAGTCGGCATGACTACTAATCTAACCAAAATTAGAGTATACCGGGAAAAGTGCAGCATTAGTAGGATGGGAATGAGTGATGGTTGGAAAACCAGCAAAAACAGCTAAGTCCCATATCATAGTTGGGGAAGTCAATACATAATACTTATGACCAAAAGTTTGAGATTATGACAATCTAAATATGTCCTTTAGATATATGAAGTCAAATAATGTAATATTTGGTTCACTTTAAATTAGTTGCTTATGAGGAATACGAAATATGACAGAATTTCTGTAACAAGCTTTGTAAAACCATTTGACCCTTTACAGTCTCATGTTTTGGAACATAAGACCATAGAAACAAATAAGGCCAAAAAAAAAAAAAAAAAAAAAAAAAAAAAAAAAAAAAAAAGAAGTGACTCGTATAACTTCGTATAATGTATGCTATACGAAGTTATTACGAACTAAGATCTAAGATTACAAATTCTTTAGAATTAAATGTCAATGGCAGTACCACATACTGTTTTTTTGTGAAAATGCACACACAGATGTGCAGACATACAAACACAAACATCAAACATCAATGCACACACAAACACAACCACATATACACAAACATNATGCACACATACCTTTGAATATACAAAGACCCATATATACTGGTAAATACAAATACAATAAAATATATGCATATACCCGCATTTATACATATGTGGCATGTGCACATATACAGATGATTATATACATGCACACACAAACATAAACAAACATACATATACACAGGTACACATCACACACATGCACATACACATCCATATATGCACTTATGTGTACATATATGCACACATACTCACATACACATCTGACACACATATATACACAGATACACATAAACACACACACATAAAAAATCCTGAACTTACGAAAATAAATGCATTTACATATGTTAATATACACACAAAAATTACTGGATATACATAGTTAAAATATTAGGAACAGTTACCTAAGTGTTGTGAGATTGGGATGCATTTATTTTCTAAATGGTTTTTCAATATCTTTCTAATTTTTATTTTAGAAAGACATTTTGAGTAGAAATTACATGGCAACTACTATTTATTTCTGTAGTTTAACGAGTTGGTCTATACAACTGTTTCTTAATCTGGCCCTTAGCTTTCCAATGTCTTACAAATATAATTACACAGAACTTCCCTCTACAGACTCTACATTCTCTGTCTTTTCCTGTAGTCTCTTTGAACATTTCTTTCTCTGAAAAGAAATATATATTTTCTTTTAATTTGTTTAATCTATTAGAGAATAAATTTAAAGGATTTTAAGAGAAAAAAAGAATGTAAGGAATTAAGTACAGATAATTAAGTTCATGTTCTTGTAATTTTTGGACTTTCTGTTAAAATATTTTTGACCACATTACTTGTAATTTAATTTGAGAATTGGACTTAATTGGTTCAAAATCTGTATCAATTTATGTATCCAAATATCACATTGTATTCCAAATACATGTACAACTATTACATGTCAATTAAAAATAAAACAAATTTTAAAAAATTT
>NW_007735404.1:0-1861 GCF_000696425.1 Galeopterus variegatus | reverse complement strand
TTGTACTGTACTATTTTCAGAATGTGGTTGACCTCAGGAAACTGAAACCAATGAAAGGGAAAAGGGAGAGGGCTACTGTAAAATATTGTAGCTGTAGCCATCATTTAGATGTTTATTTTCAAAGCTGGCAGAGGATAATAGAGGAAAAATGTCACAAAGTTTTTTCTAATGTTCAGAAATTTTTCTTGGGATAAAAATATGGGGAATGTTACTAGGACTGAGGACAAAGCAATACACGTCCATGCCAATAGTTAAGTTACTGCATGTGGATTTGATATTTCTAGACCTGTAACATAAGCTGGCACACAGACAATTAGTAGCATAAATTCCGACGTTATTGAATAATTTATAACACATGGCCAAACACACAGACTATTTTAGTTCTTTGCATTAAAGTCTAAATTCCATATACCCAGCTCTCTCTGTAGAACCACTGGACACAACATCCCAGCCATGCACGTGAATAATCTGGATGAACGTATTTTTTACAGAACTTTACTCATCAAGAATGGGAGAAAATAGCTAAGAGTCGTGGAAAAGAATTTGATAGATCTAAGTTTGAATCTCTATTCTTTCATTTTTTGGGGCCGTGTGACATTGGAAAAATATTGACTATCCCTGGGCTTTAGTTTCTTATTTATAAAGTGGAACTGATAATAACTGTCTTTTAGGGTCACTGTGGAGAATAAAGTAAGGTATCTAAGGCATTTGGCACAATGTCTGGCACATGTCAAATGTTCACAGAATTGAGATATACAACTTTTATGGATTATAGGTGCTAGAGTATTTAGTAAGATTTTTCCCATTTTTATTTTTTATAAACTGAAGTTTCACATTAGATATTATTATTCTTTGGAGCAACATTTTCATGTTGAAAATTCATTACATATGTAAATCTGAGGGTTTTTTCTATCTTCCAACACGATTAGTGCTTTGCCAAGTCACTAATTACTGAATTAGCAAAAACAGCTGTTTAAATCAAATCATCGATGGAAGTTAAGGTGAGAAATAGCAATGTCAGAGCAACACTGATCTGAACAACAGACAAGCATGCTATCTTTAACTTTCAAGCTCAAATCACATAGTTACGAAATCNTGAACAACAGACAAGCATGCTATCTTTAACTTTCAAGCTCAAATCACATAGTTACGAAATCCACCAGTGATGCTAATCAGGAAGAGGAGAAAATCAAATAATCCATTTTCTGAGTGGAAAAAAAAAAATAGATCAGCATTATTGGGCAATCACCTTTTCAAATAAATTATGTAACACAATTTAGAGTCTATGAAGCCAAAAGCTCAAGGTCCTTAAGAGGTGAATGGTCACTCTCAGACTGGGCAGGTAACCGACAACCATTGGCCTCACCTACTTGCCAGGGCGTGTCTGTGTGGTGGGAAAGCTCCTGGGAGACTGAATTCTAGAGATATTAGGGTAATGGCAGGCTTGTCATTTTATTGGCTATGAAGAAGAAAGATACTTATTTTCTAGTTCATAGAGATGTAGGAGAAAGGCTAGCTGACAATTAATTCTTAAATGGCCAAAGACCTGGTTTTATTTTTAATTTTCTCCTTTGAGGACTTTTATTTCTCTTCTCATTTACCCTTAAATCAAAGACGCCTTTCCTCTCCAAATGCCCATGAGACTAGAAATAAATGACAATCACACGACATGTAGCAGGATGTTGGCAAGGTAGACCAGGTATTATAACAGATCAAGGAGTCCTTAATGACAGTGCCCCGAGAATATGCTGAGATATAAACGGAGATGGGTGGTTGCCAGGTGAATTCAGGGCTCAGTGCCAGCAGACAGATAATGGGGACTAGATCACTTGGTTAGGGATACACTCCAAATTTCTTCTTT
>NW_007735403.1:78134-78556 GCF_000696425.1 Galeopterus variegatus | reverse complement strand
CAAACAGAAAAGAAAAACGAGCTGGAGTAGCTATTCTTATATCTGACAAAATAGACTTTAAGCTAAAAACCATAAAGAGACAATGAGGGACACTACATAATGATAAAAGGACTGATCCATCAAGAAGGCATAACAATTATAAATAAGTACACACCCAATGTTGGAGCAGCCAGATGTATAAAACAAACTCTATTGGACCTAAAGAAGGAAATAGACACTAATACCATAATAGCAGGGGACCTGAACACCCCACTGTCAATATTGGACAGATCATCTAGGCAAAGAATGAGCAGAGAAACACAAGATCTAAACAATACTCTAGACCAATTAGACTTGGCAGATATCTGCAGAACATTGGATACAACAACCTCCGAATATTCATTCTTCTCATCAGCACATGGATCATTCTCCAGGATAGATCA
>NW_007735403.1:43738-76240 GCF_000696425.1 Galeopterus variegatus | reverse complement strand
ACAAGGATGCCCACTCTCACCACTCCTATTCAACATAGTGTTGGAAGTACTAGCCAGGGCATTCAGAGAAGAGAAGGAAATAAAGGGAGTCAAACTGTCCCTTTTTGCAGATGACATGATCCTATATATTGAACAGCCTAAAGCCTCTCCAAAGAAACTCTTGGAGTTGATAAATGATTTCAGCACAGTAGCAGGATACAATATCAACACACAAAAATCAGTAGGATTTCTATTCTCCAATAGTGAACATGCAGAAAGAGAAATCAAGAAATCCTGCCCATTTACAATAGCCACCAAAAAAATAAAATACTGATTGAGTTAACCAAGGATGTGAAAAATCCCTATAATGAGAACTATAAGCCACTACTGAGAGAAGTTAGAGAGGATACAAAAAGATGGAAAGATATCCCATGCTCTTGGATTGGAAGAATCAACATAGTGAAAATGTCCATACTACCCAAAGTGATATACAAATTCAATGCAATCCCCATCAAAATTCCAATGACATTTTTCTCAGAAATGGAAAGAACTATCCAGACATTTATATGGAATAACAAAGACCACGCATAGCCAAAGCAACGCTGAGTAAAAAAAATAAAGCTGGAGGTATAACACTACCTGGCTTTAAAGTATACTACAAAGGTATAATAACCAAAACAGTATCGTAGTGGCATAAAAACAGACACACTGATCTATGGATTAGAATAGAGAATCCAGAAATCAACCCACACACTTACTGCCATCTGATCTTTGACAAAGGCACCAAGCCTATTCACTGGGGAAGAGACTGCCTCTGTAGCAAATGGTGCTGGGATAACTGGATATCAATATGCAGGAGAATGAAACTAGACCTATACCTTTCACCATAGACTAAAGTCAACTCAAAATGGATTAAAGAGTTAAATATACACCCTGAAACAGTGAAAATTCTTAAAGAAAACATAGGAGAAACACTTCAGGAAATTGGACTGGACACAGACTTCATAAATACAACCCCACAAGCACGGGCAACCAAAGGAAAAGTGAACAAATGGGATTATATCAAACTAAAGAGCTTCTGCACAGCAAAAGAAACAATTAACAGAGTTAAAAAACAACCAACAGAGTGGGAGAAAATATTTGCAAAATATGCATCTGACAAAGGATTAATATGCAGAATATACAAGGAACTCAAACAACTTTACAAGAAAAAAACAAGTAACCCAATTAAAAAATGGGAAAAGTGCTAAGTAGGCATTTCTCTAAGGAAGATATACAAATGTCCAACATACACATGAAAAATTGCTCAACATCACTCAGCATCCGGGAAATGCAAATCAAAACTACACTGAGATACCATCTCACCCCAGTTAGGATGGCTAAAATCCAAACGACTGTGAACAATAAATGCTGGCGAGGTTGCAGAGAAAAAGGTACTCTCATACATTGTTGGTGGGACTGCAAGATGGTGCAGCCTCCATGGTAAATGGTATGGAGGTTCCTCAAGCAATTGCAGATTGATCTACCATATGACCCAGCTATCCCACCTCTGGGAATATACCCAGAGGAATGGAAATCATCAAGTCGAAGGTATACCTGTTCCCCAGTGTTCATTGCAGCACTCTTTGCAATAGCCAAGAGTTGGAACCAGCCCAAATGTCCATCATTGGATAAGTGGATACGGAAAATGTGGTATACCTACACAATGGTATATTACTCAGTTATAGAAACGAATGAAATACTGCCATTTGCAACAACATGGATGGACCTTGAGAGAATTATATTAAGTGAAACAAGTCAGGCACAGAAAGAGAAATACCACATGTTCTCACTTACTGGTGGTCGCTAAAAATAAATAAATGAGTACACACACACACACAGACACACACACACACACACACACACACACACACACACGAAACCAGGGGGGGAGGAAGACATAACAACTACAGTTCCTTCTAGTTGATACGAGAAGCAAACGGAAAGGACATTGTTGGGTGGGAGGGATGAGAAGAAGGTGGGAGGGAGGAGAGGAAGGAGGGAGGGAGATTTTGGTAATGTGCCACAATAATCAACCACATTGTATATCGACAAAATAAAATTAAAAATAAAAAAATGTATGTACCGGGTGACTCCGTGGCTTACTCGGGAGAGTGTGGTGCTGGGAGCGCAGTAGCGCTCCCGCCGCGGGTTTGGATCCTATATAGGGATGGCTGGTGTGCTCACTGGCTGAGCACGGTGCGGGCAACACCAAGCCAAGGGTTGCGATCCCCTTACTGGTCACAAAAAAGAAAAAAAAATATGTATATACCTCCATTTTTCTGTTTAAAACAAATCACACTACTTCCTAATGTTATCACTTATAACAAAATGCGGTTATACAATCATTGTAAAGTATTAAATCATTACAGAAACATTGGCTACTTCTCGGGAGAAAAATTGGGTGCTGGGGGACCTTTTTTCAATTTTGTACCAGGTGTTAAGAAAAAATAAAGTGGAAAAAAAGTAAAATCAACTACAGGTAAAGCTCAAATATCCTTTTCTAATCCCAGTCTCCTTTATCCATACCCAGAGGTAACCACCATTGTCAGTTTGGTGTGTATCCTTCTAGACTTTTTTTCTGTGTCATGTGTACATGGATGAATATATATAAAAAGGGCATAACTGTTTGGAGGTGTTACGTGTGTTATTCTGTGGCTTGCTTTTTCTTTTCTTGGAGCTATTTCTATAGAGATGCACCTTTTTTGATGTTGAATAAGATTAGTTTCCAGTTTTTCATCATTATAATAAGTGGTTCCATAAACACCGTTGTACGTGTCTCCTTGGCATACGGACAAGTGTTTATGTAGGTGAGATACTGAGGGTGAGGAGTGGCTGGGTCATAGGCTTTATGCAGTTTACATTTTTGCAGACACTGACAAATTGCCCTCCATAAATGGCTGTATTAATTTATTCTTTCACCAGCAGGGTAGAGGAATGTATGAGAGGGCTTCTTTCCTTATACCCTTGCCAACACTTGATAGCATTAAACTTTTAAATCTTTGAGAAACATGATATCTCATTTACAATCTTTTGGCCTGTTTGATGGCAAAAATGTGGTAAGCAGCCTTTTCTAACAGCTGTATTTCATTTGTATTCCACTTTTAAGGTTATACCTTTTTAACCTGTTTCTTATCAATGGGTATTTAGGTTAATTTTGCGTATTAGAAAGAATGCTATGTTGAGTAAGGAAGGGAAGAGGAAGAAGGGCATTCTGGACAGTAGTAAAGAGATAGACGTGGGATGGCATTGCAGATAGATCTACCATATGACCCAGCTATCCCACCTCTGGGAATATACCCAGAGGATAGACGAATCCCACCTCTGGGAATATACCCAGAGGATAGTCAGGAATCAAGGGAAGATAGGCTGTAGGCCAGGCACAAGCTCCTTTCTGCACAGGCAGGAAAAGTGGGCATTGCTTTTGTGCACACGACAAGCTCTGAGGCCCGGAGAAGGGAAGCAGGCTTTGCTGGACTTAGTCCTCTGAGAAGTAGAGCTGGAACTAAAACCTGGCCTTTCTAAAGCCAGGATGCCTTCCTGCCTCTGCTAAGAGAGGCAAGAGATGTATGTGTTGAGGTAGAGGCAGGAACAGAGAAGACTGGAGATGCAGTGACAGTGGAAGGGAGCAGGGAAATGGCAGATGTTCAGGGCCTGTGGGAGAAGCCTTCTGTTCTAGGCTGAGGAGCTCAGTGATCACAGGGAGGCCCTGAAAGTTTCCCTGAGAGTTGAAAATCTGGGCTGAGACCACATCTCCCACCTGATGCTTCTTCTGTAATATATCTTTTGCCAGAATCGGTGCAGTATGCCAGTGGAGCAGGCCCCTGAGTCGTTGCTGAAAAGCAAAGCCTGCTTTGGAGCTGAGAACCTCATGAGAGTTCTGGGGAACTATTGTCGTCTTGGCAAAGTGCGCACCCACATCCGCGTGGGCGTCGTGGGTAAGGCCTGGCGAGGGGTCATGGGTCCCAGCCACCTTCCTTGGGAAGAGACTTTGCTGGGGGAAAGGATCCTGGGAAGTTTGTGTTGCCTTTTTGGGGAAGAGGTTCAGGAAGGGTTTTGTAATTTATAACTTGGATTGGTGGGCGTGGGAAGGCATACTCAGAATCACTACTGTGTATTGAGTGTTAGAACAATGGACCAAATGCTCGGTGCCAGACAGTCGACACCATCTCATCCTCAGAGCTGTGGGAGGGAGGGGTGACCATCCCCCTCTTATAGATGAGAGCACAGAGGCCCAGAGAAGGGAAAAGGAACTTACGGAGCTCCGCCCTGTGTGACAAGGCAGAGCTTAGGCTCAAACCTGGGCCTTTCTGGAACCTGGTGTAATGAGGGGGCAAATAGTGGGAGGAGAATAGGGAAATTGAGAGAGGCAAAAACAGATATCAGGGAGATAAAGTGAAACCAAGAGAGAAACACATTGGAGAGAGCTGAACACTGAGAAGGTATAGGTGCATATACCTGAATAGACACAGAAGAAGACACTGAAAAGAACAGGGAAGCCAGATGGCAGGGTTGGTGGGGAATGGAAAGGGGAAACAAATTTAAATGACAGAGGCATGCAGAGAGAGGGAGGTATGATCAGGAAGAAATACTAAAAGGGACATTGAGAGAGAGATGTGTACAGAGACCTGCGAAGGGAGTCATAAGAAGGATAGAGATACTCCATGTATTTGTATAAAGAGGCAGACATGCATATGTAAAGAAAGAAAGAGAAAGACAAATACACAGGGATAGAGATAGATTCAGAGAGATAGCCACAGAAACAGGCCAGAACAAAGATGTAGACACAAAAGAACACATCCATATCCACAAAGACAAATATAAATCCACATGTGTGGAGACATGTGCAGACCCAGAGGATGCACGTCTAGAGATAGACAGACCTGGAGGCAAAATACATGTAGGTCAAGCCCTTCCCACACACACCCCCACTCTGCTCCCCCATAGCAAATAGAGCTTCAGAGAGAGACACATGTGCCTAGATGTACCATGACCCTCAGACACAATCACATACCCAGAGTCACAGAGACAAGTACACAGACAGGTCTATGATGAGACAGATACAGAGACATACAGAGAGAGGGTTAGGGAGACAAATAAGGAGAGAGAAGAGACACAATGAAACATACAAGGGGTATATACACACAGAGACAAGTCCACAGAGAGGAGGAATGTGGACAGAAAGAGATAGGAATTGGCACGGAGGGAATTACAAAGAGGCAGAATTGGTAGGGTGGGGAGAATCAGAGGGAAAGGACAATGGCCAGAAGGAGAGACAAACTGGCAGGCAAAGAGGTGCTTAGGTATAGACGTACACAGAGATACATAGAGGAACCAAGACATGACAGAGAAATAGACTTGAGTGGGAAAGGCAAAAAAAGGAAAAAGGCAGTGATATTTAGAATGAGAATGACTAAGACACACTGAGAAAGAGAGGTGTACAGAGACTTCTACGCACAAGGAGTCCCAGGCACACACGTGAGACAGTTGTACACATGTGTGCATACAAAGAACGGTGAGAATGAGAGACCCAGTGAGGGAGAAACACCCAAAGACATCCACAGGTCAGGAGTGTCTCTCAGATGCCTAAACAGGAAAACACACACCACAGGCAGACAGCTGCACAGAGAGACCTCCATCTAGAGGTGAACACCCCTCCTCCCCACCCTGGGGTAATTACACACCAGAACATTCACTTCTGTGTTTCACAGATACTTCTTGATGTCTACCTTCTGTTGGGTTGTGTCACTGAGGCCTTGCATGGAGCATCTCTCCCAGGCTGTTTATGGGTGGGAGGTGGTGGACATGCCTACTCAGCATGCTCACAAATGGAAGAGAGGTCAAAAGGCCCTGTAGGGGTTTGGTCAGGGCCTGGCATAGGAAAGCAGGAGGCCAGGCTGTATTTTTGGCTTCCCATGGTCTGGCCATTGCTGCTGCCTGGGCCTCCCTCAAACAGGCTGGCCTGAATGTTCCTGAGGGCCCTGAGCCACCTGCTGCTACTTTATAGGCCTTCCCAATGTTGGGAAGAGCAGCCTGATCAATAGCCTGAAGCGAAGCCGTGTGTGCAGTGTGGGAGCTGTTCCTGGGGTCACCAAGTAAGTATCTGCCTGCTCCCCCACTCCATAACTCCTTGGCCTTACCATTCCCTCTGGCTCCCGTGCCTTCAGCCCCTGTCCCTTTCCTTATCTTGGACCATCCTCTGGTTCTTCTCCCGGTCATGGGAGTCTCACTAACAGCCCTCATTTACCTGACACACCCTAGCTCTGGCCCAGGTGGCCCAGCTGGGAGCTTCCTAGTTAGCTCCTTGAAACCTCTTGACAGCCATGCAAGATTAGCTCCATTTCTTAGTCAAGCACCTCAGGATTGGAGAGTCAGAAACTTGCTCAAGGTCCTGCAGCTCAGTCCCCAATGGCAGAGGCTAGATTAGAATCAGTTCCAGGTCTGTGCTGGGGACCCCAGTGCTCCCCAGACCTATACCTCTCCACCTTCATCTGTAAGACACTCTCCCCGCAACCTTCTTTACCTGTCCCCTCATCCCCTGCCCAACATTGTCACTGGGGTTTATAGAGATACATCCAGGCCTTCTTTCTTTCCCGCCACAGATTCATGCAAGAGGTTTACCTGGACAAATTCATCAGGCTGCTGGATGCTCCAGGCATTGTCCCAGGACCCAATTCAGAGGTGGGCACCATCCTGCGTAACTGCATCCACGTGCAGAAGCTGGCAGACCCTGTGACCCCGGTGGAGACCATCCTGCAGCGCTGCAACCTGGAGGAGGTACACAGTGGGGCCCCTGGCTGATGCCCTGCCACACTCTGAGAGCCCTTCATTCTTCTTTACTCATGACTCCTCTCCTTCCTCCCTCCCTCAGATTTCTAGTTATTACGGCATCTCTGGGTTCCAAACCACTGAACACTTTCTGACTGCAGTGGCCCACCGCTTGGGGAAGAAGAAGAAGGGAGGCTTATACAGTCAGGAGCAGGCAGCCAAAGCTGTCCTGGCTGACTGGGTGAGGTGAGGAGGGGCTTAGGGTAAGGGTGAGGCCCTCTGGGAGTCTGACTTCGCAGGTGGGCTCATCTGTGTTCACCACAGCCAGTGGGGCAGCCTGACTTCCTGCGTCCCAGGACAGGGATGGCCAAGGCGCCAGGTCATGTCCTGCTCGAGACTTTATTCCCAGTGATTGTCCAGCAACTCAACCCCTTATTGTTCAGCAGCAACCGCCTGGGTTTTCTTGTTGTCCCTTACTGTTTCTGGCTTGCAAGTCACCCTCTCTTTGAGTGGTCATTTTTTTTCTCAGTAACATCACCACTGATCTCCCCCCACCCAATGCAGCGGAAAGATCAGCTTCTATACACAACCACCACCCACCCACACTCTGCCCGCCCATCTCAGTGCAGAGATTGTTAAAGAGATGACTGAGATCTTTGACATTGAGGATACCGAGCAAGCTAATGAAGATACCATGGAATGTAAGTGTAGGCGGGGGTGGTGCATGCGGTCTTATCCTGCTGGAGGTACATAGACTTGATAGCAGATCCCGCATTTGACCTGCCCCTTCCCTGGCTTTAATCAGGCTTTGAGCAAGTTGTTTAACCAGTTCTATGCTTAATTTCTTCTGCAAGGTGGAGAATTCTAATCTGGGCTGTGGGGGAAGGGGCTTGTGAGCTTTTGGTAGATGAAAAATCAGCGAGGTTCCTGGTACCCATTGAGGTGCTCTGGAAATGTGGGGCTCCCTTCCCAACTCGGGACCTGAAATGGACTGAGACATTTCTTTCCAAACCTCTTTCTCTAATATTGCTCTAGGATTTTTCACAGCCATTTCAGGCTCATTCCTAGATTTTCCTTTTTACCCTCATTGGCAGGCAAGGTATCCAAGTCACAAAAAGGTGATATTTGCCAGAAGACATATAGATAAGGCAGACAGAGGTGGCCTTTGAACCAGCTCTCCTGCCCTGTTGTCTAAGACTCTTTCAGGTCAGAGTAGTAGTGGTTAAAAATATGGACGACCTGGATTCAAATCCAAGCTTTGTTCCTCATTAGCTGTGTGATGCTGAACAAGTTACTTCACTTCTCCCTGTCTTAATGACATCATCTATAAAACAGGGACAATAGCACCCACCTGATAGGGTGGTTGTGAGGATTTACTTAATATGTAAAAGACGCTTAGATCTACCATATGACCTAGCATATAGTAAATAAATGCTTGGTAAATGTTAGCTGTTATTAAGATGATTCTTTGCTGGAATACAGAGGTGTGACTTTCAGAAACTCCTCAGAAACTTTGTTCTCTTCAGACACTACCCTCTGCAGCCCTGGCTTGGGGCTCCTACTTCCTTTTCTACCCCACACAGGTAAGGTGCCCAGTGCTCTCTGGGCCTGTCTGTAGACACTCTGTGGTAGCTGAGAAAGCCCTGGCTGGCCCTGGCTTCTAGTTTCTCTGTTTCTCTTGAGGGCCAGTAGTTTTCCTTCTCTGGGTATTTTAATGTCCTTGGATTACAAATGAGGATAAGAGGACTTGTTCACTTCCTAGTTTATTCCCCACGTGGCTTTGGGCCTGCCAGCCCCCTTTATGAACTTTAGTTTCCTCTTCTATGAAGTGGGCAATTGAGAGGGATTTGAGCTCATGTTCTGATGATGATGCTTGTCTCTGGCCAGATGTGTGGGCAAGAGGGGCTCCATCACTGAGAGTGCATTTTGGCAAAAGATCGAGGTCTGAGAAACGGAGAAGAGGGTAGGAGAGGTTAGAGGTGAGGGATTCCTGCAGGATTTGGCCCTAGTGCTGGATCTTGAAGGGTGACCAGGGATTAGAAGGCCCAGGGAAGGGAATGGGGGCAAAATTGTAGAAGCAGTCATGTGGGCAGTGTGGGCACAGGGCAGTGGGCATATCTGATGGTTACAGGGGAGGCCATCTCCAGGCAAGGGGCCAGAGGGAGGAGGAGACAGTCCTGGTCCTGGTCAGGGAATGCCAGTGACTGCCATTTTCAGAATAACATCTTGCGCCAGAGCATACAGGTGTCCTCTGTCATGTCTCACAGCAGCCCTGTGTGAATAGGGCTTGTGGAATTTCCGTTTTCTAGATGAGGAAACTGAGGCTCCGAGGCCAGCTCCCATTAGTGTTTTACTGCAAAACCCATGCTTTTAATCCTTTGTCATGTGGCCTCTCAGCAGGAGTGAACAGCTCCCCCACTCTACTCCCCTGGGCAGCATCCACGTTTCCTTTCCACTGAGGCCTGACCAGGGGGCTGGCAGCAGGGAGGACTCAAGGCCCTGACACTGGTGTTGGTTGTGTTAAAGGCTTGGCCACTGGAGAATCTGATGAACTGTTGGGTGACACGGACCCACGCGAAGTGGAGATCAAGTGGCTCCATTCTCCGATGGTGAAAATAGCAGATGCCATTGAAAATAAAACAACCGTCTATAAGGTACCTCTCCCCTTTCTTCATGACAACACTCTCCTCTACCCAGGGAAGTGGTCAGTCCCTTCTGCCTGGCTCCTAGGAGGTGGTGAGATGTGGGTGGTTCTCTCACTCCCTGTGAGCTCCTGGATACCTGACCAGGCACATCCTTTGTCAAACAATGACAGGTCAAGGGAGGCACACTCTCAGCAGTTTTCCCAGCCCTGCTTCCAGCCCATGGAACAATTATCACTATCTAGTCACCTGGTTGTCCAAGTTGCAAACGACTCTTCCTTCCCTCTAGCTAGTGTCCAGGATCCCATACACTGTCAGTCACCAAGTCCTGTGGCTTTTCTCTCCTAAACTTCTTGAGAAATTGTCAGCTTCTTTTCATTCCTACCATTCCTATAACCCTAGGCTAAACTCACCCTAGGCAGTCCTCACTCACCTGAACATATGTGCTGTGGTTCTGATGGCCCAATCTGACCGTGTCACCTCCCCTGTTTAAATTCCTTTCATGGAGTTTCCCCCAGCACCTGCAGGATCAAGTTCATACTCCTGAGGCCTGCTATTCAAGACCTGCATGGCGTGATACAATTCCTGGAGGTTTTCTCAGCTTCTTCTTCCGCCAGTCCCCCCATCTCTGCTCTTCAGACATTCATAGTTTAGTGGATTTCAGACACAGGCATCTGCACTCGGATGGGAGGCATGGGGTGGAGGTGGAGGTTGGTAGAGCATGGATCCGAGGGCCTAGACCCATACTGCCTGTGGGTCAGGGAAGTCTTGGTTAAGCCACGTCTTAAAAGCTGAGGAGTCCTCTAGACAGAGGGTGCAGCAGCATGTGGCAGGGGCTCAGCCCTTGCTCATGCTGAGGCCTAGAAGGTGAGAGCGTGGTGTTTTGGGGAAATTGCTGGGAATGGGTGGGGTGGGAGGTGGGGAAAGATGAGTCTGAAGTCAGATCACAGAAGGCCTTGAATTTGACTTTAAACCATAGGTAGTAGGAAAACATTGAAAGTTGCTTATTTTTTCTGGATCAGAGGTTTTTTATTTATTTTATTTAAAAAATTTTTAAAAATTTATTTTAACTAGGTAATACATGTACCTGGTATAAAATTTAAAAAGTACTAAAGGGTACACAGTGAAAAGTAAGTTTCTTTCCTACTTCTGTTTCCTTGCTTCCCTCTTCCTTCCTTGGAGGCAATCACTATTAGCAGACTTTTGAATGTCATTTCAGAGCTACTCCATATTTATGTAAATACATATATACACACAAGCAGATGCATAACTTTTAATTTAAATAGTTGCATGCTATTCATATTGTTCTGCACTTTGCTTATTTCACTTACAAAAGTGCTTATTGCACTTTTCATCTTGAAGATTGTTCCACATCATTACTTAAAGAGCTGTCCTTTATTTTTTATGGCTACATAATATCTAGAAGGGTTTCTTAAGCAGGGAAGTGACATGGTTAGGTTCGTATATTAGAATGATCACTCTGGCTGCCAGAGTGATCAACTGGTATGGAGTCAGATTAGAAAGAAAGGTTCCAGGGTTGGAGGCAGGGAGTCCAGAGAGGAAACTAGCCTATAGTCGGTCCGTAAGAGATGAGGTCTGAACTTGGGCAGTGGCAAGAATCACACTATTCTCATCCTTACATAGTTTCAGAGGTTCCCCTGTTGGGATTTAAGGAAAATCAGTGTATAGTGTGTTTAAGGCCTCCCCCCAGTAATATTTCTCACTGAGGCCATAAGCCCCAGAACATACCATTTTTAAAAACCTCAAGAACCTACAGTACCCCACTCTGTACAGCAAGTTCCAGACTTAGGTCCAGGGTCCTCAGTAGGGCCACCGCATCGCACAACTCTGAGAGATACCATTTTGGTATACTATATTGTGAGTGACGCCTGCCCTCCCCCAACCCCCTGCCCGAACTCCAGAGTGGTACACTGGTAGCTTTGCTCAGTCTCACCCCATCTTGCCTTTTCCCCACCATAGGGTAGTGGGTGGTCATACATATGGGCTCTGGAGCCAGCCTGCCTGGGTTCTAATTTACTCCACTGCTTACTAACTATGTAACCTTAGGTGCCTTGTTTGTTTAAAAAAAATTTTTTTTTGGTGACTGGTACAGGGATCTGAACCCGTGACCTTGGTGTTATCACTACCGTGCTCTAACAAACTGAGCTAATCAGCCAGCCCCATCATAGCATTGTTACAAGGATCAAATGAGTTAATATGTGTGTGTGTGTTGTGTGTATGTGTGTACATACACATATATATGTGCATACAGTTTATATGCTTAGAGTGGTATCTGGCAATGTGGTAAGCTTTTGGTCAATATTGGCTTTTACTGCGTACATGTATCTTTCACTCCTGCCAAACAGACACCCTTTTTGGTGCCCAGATATACTCTGTGCTTTTCCAGTGTTCAGTCAGGAATGATGCTCCCCATCATTAGTATGTTGACCATCACCATTGCCCCCAACCTCTCAGTCACTGATCCTTTGTTTCTGTATTGGGCTGTTAACCATACTTTGACTGTAGTATAGATTGTTGTATCCTCTTTAGCCTGGTTGCTCCCTAAAGGGGGAATTGAGTCTGTCTCGTTTCTTTGTCCCCAGCATTGCCCCACACAGAGCTGGGTGCAAAATGGATGTCAGAAAATATTTGCTAAGTTGAATAAGACCTTGAAGGGTCACATAAGCAAAGAATCATTGTAAAAGCAATCGTCATTGGTCAAATAACTCTTCTTTTTCATTTTCCTGTAAAAGCCATGCAAGCTACCCATTATCATCCCCATTTGACAGATGAGCAAACTGAGGCTGAGAGGTTAACTAAGCACTTGCTAGCACATGGTGGAGTCAGAATTGGAGCTTATTAACACATGGCTCTAGGTTCCCTATTTTTACCCAAGCCTGTCCCTGCCTCCTCTACAGAAGCCTTTGGAGATACTCTGGGGGTCAAGACCTCACTGTTGTCCTCTCTCCCTTCAGATTGGAGATCTTACTAGGTATTGCACCAATCTGAACCATCATCAAATGGGGTGGGCTAAACGCAATGTGGAACACTGCCCCAAGAACAACAGTGTGATGGATGTCTGCCTAGTGGACCGCCGCCCGATGCTGCAGAGAATCATGGAGACGGACCCACTGCAGCAGGGCCAGGCTCTGGCATCTGCCCTGAAGAATAAGAAGAAAATGCAGAAGCGTACAGGTGGGGGCACCTGACCATCCCTGTGCTCCAAAAATGGCCTTGGTTAGGGGCTCCTGAATGAGCAAATGTCCAGCTCGAGGCTAGGATTAGTGGGCTTAGCTGCTAGCACAGTGGTTCTCAAACTTTAGCTTGCAGCATAATTGCCTGGAGGGTTTGTTAAAACACAGATTTCTGGGCCCCTCCCTCAGAGTTTCTAATTGAGTAGGCCAGCTATGAGGCCTGAAAATTTGTATTTCTAACAGGTTTCTAGCTGATGCTGTTCCTCTGGAAACCACACTTGGGGAACCATTGGCCTCATCTGTGTATCAGATATCTACTATTTATTTATGAGGTGCTTTCTATATATTAGGTGACTTGCAGGCTCTATATAATGTGTACTTTATCAATAGGCAATACACTCAGAATCCAAAAGGTATGCAAATGATACACAGCAAAATCTCTCTCATGCCCTAGTCATCCATGCCTCTCCTGATAGACAACCAGTTAATTAGTTTCTTTTGTCTCTTTCCTGAGTTAAACAAGCAAATATCTATGTATTCTTTGTTCTTTTCCCACACAAATGCTACTGAACATATGGTTTTGCCCATCATTTTCTTTTCTTTTTTTTTTTTTTTGGTAGCTAGCTGGTATGGGGATCCAAACCCATGACCTTGGTGTTATAAGGCTGCACACTAACCGTCTGAGCTAACTGGCCAACCATGCGCCATCATTTTCCAATCAGTATATTTTAGGGATATTTCCATGTCAGTATGCAAAAGAACTTCTTCCCTTCATTTTAATGGTGGTTCCTATGTCACTAGCCCATTCAAGTCTCCATGCTATACTTATCTTCACTAACTCATCACAAAAGTCTTATCCTCATTTGGTAAGTGAAGAAACTGAGGCCCAGAGATATTAAATGACACATTCAAGGTAAGACAACTAGTAATTGATGCAGCCAAAATGTAAACCAAATGTTGTTTGGCCCTGTCAGCCCTAGTCTTTGAACTGTGTTCCATAACTAAATATTACACTCTTGGCCTGGCTCTACCCTGAGTCCTGGAAACCCAGAGGTGAATTTCCCTTGAACTCCTAGTTATATTAGGGAGTGGGGAGGAGACGAGAAAACAGACATTTGCAGCACAGAGTGATCACTTTGAAGACACAGTGAAGGAACCTAACCCCACCTGGGGATGGTGGTTGAGTAGGGATGATCAGAAAAGGCTTCTTAGAGGAGGTGAAGTCTTAGGGGAATCCTGAGGAACAACAGGATGTGTCTGACGGGTGGGAGGTTTAAGTGGAGAGCATTTAAGCTCAAAGTCCTTACTGCCATGCTGCCCCTTTGCTGTGAGAGCTTTGTTTTGAGGGTAATGGCAGAGTGCTAATAAGTTCAGCACAGTATAAGAAAATTACTGTTTTGATACTTGCAAGGACAAAAGTACTTGGAGCTCAGTGAGTCTGAAACCCAGAGATTGACACTTTGTTGGGGTGATCATTTCACAGATAGACAAACGGATCTACTCGTGAGGTTGAGCAGTGCCTTCTAACAGCCCACCAGTTATTTTGTTTAGTGTTTAGGGGGTAAGTGAGCCAGTTTGGGAGTTTGATGCAGACCAAGGTAGATGTGGGCCAGGTCTGGCAGTCCACCTGTTGGCAAGCCAGTTACCAAGAGATTGCCTGTGTTTCTCCATCTGCAGATAAAATCGCCAGCAAGCTGTCTGATTCCATGATGTCTGTCCTCGACCTCTCTGGCAACACTGATGACGGTGCTGGTGACTGATTGATCTCACTTCCCTACCCCTCCAATCACTAGTTCCAGTGGGATAGGTGAATACAGATTAAATAGTTTGGTTCTCCCTGAAGCATCTTCACAGGAAAAGAACCTTTCTCCTTCCCTGTGTTCCCTTTCCCTCCATTCTCTCCTGCAAAAACAGACTCCCAAGAGGCTGGAGCTGCCAAACCCAGTAAGCTTTATTTAACCTTTATTCTGTTTTACAATCAGCAGAGCCCAGGTGCTAACAATTTACCCCCCACCCTCAATCCTGGAGTCCCACCCTGTAGGTTGGGCTAGTTTGAGGGTTGATCCCCTGAAAAATCCCTCTTGGACAGCTGAATGTGCAACTAGAGGCTAGGGTGATGGTAGACCTGGGGGTCCCTGGGAGGGTGTTGATTTTTTTACCACTCTGCGAGAGATCTCAGCGGCAAGGCATTCCTGTGGTGGGCTTTGGGCCATGCATCTTCCAAGTCCACAGGTTCTCACTTGGGTGAGCCTTCTGTGTCTCTGGAAGGGTCTGGGGATAGGATAGAGGGAAGAAGAGAACAAATAAACCTGGCTGGTGCTGAAGCGTTGTACGCACTACCTTGTTCAGACGAAGAGAAAACAAGGTACCTGTCAGGCCTTAAAAACTAACGCCACCTTAAGTGACATTACAAGCAGCGCCATTATGGGCCCACAAGGGCGTATTAACGTGGCAGCCTAAGATGGCGCCAGGAGGAAGTAGGGTGGGAGTGTCTGCAGGAACCTTGCCTTAGCCCTTATTGGCCAAATATGTGCTTCCACACTCGTGAACACTGCGTGATTGCAATAGCTAGGCATTGAGACAGGATGCATGCTCTTGACCTTTAAGCTGATAGGATTATGTTAAAACCTCCCCTCCCCATCTGCCTATAAAAGCAAGTGCTTGTGTGATAATAAACGGAACTGCTCGACAGAACCCCCGCTGCGTCTGAGTGTCCTTTAACCGGGCTGGTTAGGGCTGGCGGCTGTGCTCACCACTCTTCACAGCTCTCTTCCCCTGTCTCCTTCCAAAGGGGACTGGAGGGAAAGAGGAATCCGGGCCATTCGCTCACCCACCAAAAGGAACAAGGCTAGGGCTGTTCGGGTTGGCCAGTGGCAGACCTGACAGGTACCTGTTGATAGGGAGGCTGGGCACTTTTGGGGCAAGCCCCATCTTTGGGCATTTCTAGACAGACTGAATTGGAGAAACCCCTTTAACTCAAGTACTCTGGCTGGGCCCTTCCTTTGTATGAACATGTCTCATCCAGTGCATGTATTTGAATTCCCTAATTCAGGGGATTCTGGTACCATTTATTCGCAGGCTGTGTCCATAAGAGCTGCTATATTTGAGGGTATACCAGCCAACTCCTTTTGCAGTGTCTGGAAGCCACCCCATTAAAGTATAATTAGCTCCCTCTGGGAGAGTTTACCCCATCAGACAAAGGCAGTGGGCCCAAGCAGTGTTGGCCTCTCAGAAAGGGACTGGGGTGGATGATTGCAACCCAAATACAATCTTCTCACTTTTCCAGGGGTTTTTTGGGTTATGCACATGAGTTCAGTTGCCAGCAGTCTACCTGAGTTGACACATTTGAAGGAGGTGGACATTGCATTACATCTATCTTTGCCACCTACCGTAGACTTCCAGACCATCTTCGGACACACAGCTGCATCTTAGCCTTGCCTTGTTTCTGCCTCTATGCTGGCACCCAGTTTACCTATCTGGATCCTAAGAGGGGAGCCACGTGGCAGGGACTGGAAAGCCATTGGTTGCAGGCTGTTTGGGCAGGGAAGTGCAGACTGCTCCTTCATTCAGGGGCAGCCAAAGAGAGAATTGAGCACAAACTACACCAAGCCCTGGGGATAGGTTACCTCCTTTAACCCTCAATATAGCTCTGCCAGTAAGGTTAGTCTCGCCATATGATATGAAAAACAGGCTCAAAAAAACCCCCCAAAAAACAGGGTTGGAAAGTTGATGAGACATGCCCAAGACTACATACTAAGTGGTGGTGCCAGGATTGGAACCCAAGTGTGATTAAAACCCTATGCAGGCCCATTTCTCTGCATTGTAGAACCTCCTTACAAAGGTACACTGATTAAGCACCTACTATGTGCCAGTTTCTGTTATCAAGTCCTTTAAATGTCTCTTTTTTGGTTTAAAAAACTAGTAGTGTCTTGCTAAAATTATACTCTTAAGAGTCCCCTTAGGTGGGGTCCAACTTATTTCACACTGTCATTATCAAACTCTCCTGACATAATAGTGTTTATGATATTGTAAAAATATGTATTTGGTCTTCATCCCCATCTTCTAAAATCCTCACAAATTCCAAAGTGATGAGTCATTTTGTTTGCTAATGATGGCTGGTAGCCCCTAGGTAGCTTCAGAATGGGAGCCAGTCATAGGAAAGACAAAGGCAGGATTTTGAGTCCCACCCCCTAACCTCTGGGGAGGAAGAATTACTGAAGGTTAAGTTGATCACCAATAGCCAGTGATTTAATCAGTGATGTCTATGTTATGAAGCCTCCATAAAAACCCAAGAGAACTGGGTTTGGAGAGCTTCTAGAGAGCTGAACATGTAGGGAGGTGTTCCTTAAGGTTGTTGTGCCTGGGGAGAGCGTGGAAGCTCCGAGCCCCTTCTCCCATACCTCACCCTATGCATCTCTTCATCTGTATCCTTTCTAATATCCTTTATAATAAACCAGTAAACGTAAGTATGTTTTTCCCTGTGTTCTGTAAGCCGCTCAAGCAAACTAATCGAACCCAAGGAGGAGCTTGTGGGAACCCTGATTTTATAGCTGGTTGGTCAGAAGTTCCAGAGGCCGGGACTTGTGACTGGCATCTGAAGTGGGGGGCATTTGGGTTCTTTCCAGTTGTGGGTGATGAATAAAGCTGCTATAAACAATTTTGTGCAACTTTCTGTTTCTTCATTTTTCTAGAGTAGGATTGCTGGGATATATGGTAAGTATATGTTAACATTCTAAAAACAACTGCTAAACTTTTTCAAAGTGGCTGTTACTATTTGACATTCCTATCAGTGTATGAAAATTTTACTTCCACATCCTCTCTCAGACTTAATATTGTCAGTTTTTTAAAAGTTTACAATGAAATGAAATTTGTGTCTTACAGTTTTGGAGTCTGGGAAGTCCAAGGTTCAGGAGATGCATTTGGTGAGGACCTTCTTTGGGATGGGAACTCTGCAGGGTCCTGTGGTGATGCAGGCAATCATATGGTGAGGATGGCAAGAGCTCTTAAACTTGCTCACTTGCTCTCCTTATAAAGCCACAAGTGCCACTCCTGTGACAGCCCACTAAACCATTAACCCATTGCTCCACAAATGGATCAATCTATTCATTAGGGTATAGTCACAGTCCAATCACCTCTTAAAGGCCCCACCTTTTTAAAAAAAAATTGTGGTTAAATATGTATAACATAAGGATTTCCATTTTAACCATTTTAAAGCATACAATTGTGTGGAATTAATTACACTCACAATGCTATGTAACCACTACCTTTATCCCAAAACTTTTGTTATCCTAAACATAAACTCTTTACCCATTAAGCAATAACTTTTCATTATTCCTTTCCCCAAGTTCCTGGTACACTCTAATCTTGTTTGAATTTTTTTCTTTTTAGTTTAATTTTTCTTAATTGACCTGTGATAGTTGTACATATTTATGGAGAACAATATGGTATTTGGGTACATTTATACAGTGTGCAATGATCATATCAGTGTACTTAGCATATCCATTGCCTTAAACATTTGTCACATCTTTGTGTCGGGAACATTCAGCATCCTGCTGAGATTTGGGATTGCATTGAATCTATAGATGTGGGGGAGAATTGGCATCTTAAAAATATTGAGTCTCTGGTTCAAGGTATATTTCTCCATTTATTTAGGCTTCTTTTAATTTCTTTCAGCAATATTTTGTAGTTTTAAGTGTACAGGTCGTTCACATCTTTTTTTTTTTTTTTTTCAGACATCCCTAAGTAATATTTTTGGATGCTATTGTAAATGGTATTTTTAAAATTTCAATTTCCAATTGTTCACTGCTAATAAATAAAATACAATTGTTGGGCCGGCCTGTGGCTCACTCAGGAGAGTGTGGTGCTGATAACACCAAGGCCACAGGTTCGGATCCCATATAGGGATGGCCGGTTCGCTCACTGGGTGAGCGTGGTGCTGACAACACCAAGTCAAGGGTTAAGATCCCCTTACCAGTCATCTTAAAAAAAAAGTAAAAATAAATACAATTGTTTTCTGTGTGCAGATATTGTATCCTGCAACCTTGATAAATTCATTTAGTTCAGGTAGCTTTTTTGTAGATTTCATTGGGCTTTGTACACAGACAATCATGTCTTCTGTAAATAAAGATGGTTTTATGTCTTCATTTCTAATTTTTATGCCTATATCTCCTTTACTCGCCTTATTGTGGTGTCTGGACTTCCAGTACTATGTTGAATAAGAGTGGTGAGCACAGGCATCCCTGTCTTGTTTCTGAGTTTACGGGGAAAGTATCCTGTTTTTGACTATTAAATATGTTAGCTGTAGGTTTTTTGTATTGCCCTTTAGTAGCATGAGGTGCCACAGATTTTTTTTTAGAAACAGATGTTGGATTTTTTCAAATGTTTTTATGCATCTGTTGAGATAATCACATGGTTTTTCTTTTCGTTCTTTTTGGTGGCTGGCCAGTCGGGGATCTTGGTGTTATAAGGCTGCGCTCTAACCAACTGAGCTAACCAGCCAGCCCTAGGTTTTTCTTTTGTAGTTTGTTTTTATGTGGTTTGTTTTAGTGAATTATGTTGATTGATTTTTTAAATGTCAAACCACCCTGTATTCCTGTGATAAACCTCACTTTGTCATGATGTATGCATTAGTCCATTTCTGTTGCTTATAACAAAATACCTGGAACTAGGTAATTTATAAGAAAACAAAATTTATTGCTTACAGTTTTGGAGGCTGGGAAGTCCAAAGTCCAGGGAACACATTCGGTGAAGGCCTTGGTGGTGGTGACAGTGACCCAGGGGTCTCACATGGCAGAAAATGGCAGAGCAGAGAGAGACTAACCTCTCACATGCTCCTCTTTTAAAGCCCTCAGAACCATGCCCCTGACCACCATTATTAATCCATTCACTATGGTATGGTCCTACATCTAATCACCTCTTCAAGGCCCCACCTTTCAATTACCATAATAGGATTTCTCATCCTCAACAGTTACAGTGGGAGTTAAACTTCTAATATATGTACTTTTGGGGACACAATTCAATCAATCCACAGCAATGAATATTAGTTTCCTATTGCTGCTGTAACAAATTACCATATATTCAGTGGGTTAAAACAACACAAATTAATCATCTTACAGTTTTGAAGGTCAGAGGTTCCAAATGGATTTCACTGGGCCAAAATCAAAATTTTGGCCGGGCTACACTCTTTCCAGACACTCTAGGGGAGAATCAATTTCCTTGGTTTTTCAGCTACTAGAGGCTGCCTAGATTCCTAGGGTCATGCCTCTGTTCCCCATCTTCAAAACTGGAGTGTAACATCTCTCTTCTCTGACCTCTGCTTCCATCCATACACCTTTCTCTGACTCTGATCTTGCTGCCTCCCACTTATAAGTACTCTTGTGATTACACTGGGTGCATTGGGATAATCCAGGATAATCTCCATATCTAAAGATCCTTAAATTACTCACATCTGGAAAGTCCCTTTCATGATGTAAAGTAACATATTCAAAGGTTTTAGAGATTAGGACTTGTATATCTTTGGGGGGCAGGGGCATTATTCAGCCTTCAATAGATGCAGTTTGATAAATTTTTGGTTAAAATTTTTGCATCTGTGTTTATAAGGGATATTGGTCTGAAGGTTTTTTGTTGTTATTTAATGTCTTTATCTTTGGTATCAGAGTAATGTTGGCCTCATAGAATGAATTGGGAAGTGTTTCCTTCTCTTCTATCATTCGGAAGAATCTATACAATTGGCATCATTTCTTAAATGTTAGAGTTTAATATTCAAGTACAGTATATATATTAACTATAGTCACCATGTTGTATAATAGATCACCATAATTTACTCAACCTAACTGAAACTTTGTACCCTTTGAACAATATCTCACCTTCTCCCGCTTCCCCACCCCCACCCCAGCCCCTGGCAACCCCTGTTCTACCCTACTTCTAGGAGTACAAGTTTCTTAGATTCCACGCATAAGGAAGATCATGCAGTACTTGTCTTTCTGTGCCTGGCTTATATCCTCCAGGTTCTTCCAGATTGTCACAAATGACAGGATTTCCTTCTTTTTTAAGGCTGAATAGTATTCCATTGTGTGCATGGAAATGCAATTGACTTTAAAACATTGATTTAATATTTAATATATACACACAATGGAATACTTTATATAGATATAGATATAGATATCACATATTTTTTTTTTTTTTTTTTTTTTTTTTTTTTTTTTTTTTTTTCCGTGTCCGGCAACGGATTGCAACCCTCAGTGTTGCCCCCGTACCGGACCAGGGACCGGCAATGGGATTGCAAACCTCGGTGTTGCTCCCACGCCTCGCTCAGCCAGTGAGCGGGAGCCGGTCTGTATGTGGGATCCGAACCCTCGGGCGGCAGCGCTGCCACGCCTCCTAAGCGGCGCACTATCCAGTGCGCCACTGGGCCGGCCCTGGGCTTGAATTTTTTTTGTGGGAAAGTTTAAGACTACAATTTCAATTCTTAATGTACATACAGAGCTATTCAGGTTATGTTTCTTCTTGCATGAGAATTGGTAGTTTGTTTTCTTAAAGAAATTTCTTCACTCCATGTAATTTGTCAAATTTATTTCCATAAAATTGTTCATAATATTCTATTACTATCATTTTGTATAAATTGTCAAATGGATTCTAAAAATGATACGGAAATGCACACTAGAATGTAGCCAAAACAACTCTGAAAAAAGAACAATGTTGGCAGACTAACAAAGTGATGTCACCTCTCTTATTCCTGATGTTAGTAATTTGTGTCTTTTTTTTTCCTTGATCAGTTTAGCTAAGTTCATTAATTTTATTGATCACCTCAAAGAACCATGTTTTGACTTAATTGATTTTCTCTATTGTTTTTCTGTTTTCGAGTTCATTGGTTTGTGCTTTTATCTTTAGTTCCCTTTTCTTTTGCTTGTTTTGGGCCTAATTTCCTCCTCCTTTTCTAGTTTCTTAAGGAAGAAGTTGTGGTTATTGATTTGAGATCTTTCTTCTTTTCTAATACAGGCATTTAGTGCTATAATTTTTCTTCTAAGTACATCTTTAGCAGCATCCCACAAATTGTCATATATTATGTTTTTATTTTCATTAAGTTCAAAATACTTTCTAATTTCCCTTTTTGATTTCTTCTGTAATTTTTGGCTTATTGAGAAATGTGTTATTTAGCTTCCAAATATTTGGACATTTTCCAGAGATCTTTCTGTTCTTGATTCCTAATTTAATTCCATTATGGTAAGGAATGCACTTTGTAAGACTTGAATACTTTAAAATTTATTAAGACTTGTTTCGTGGCCCAGGATATGGTCTATATTGGTAAAATGATTTATGTGCACTTGAGAAGAATATGTATTTTGTTGTTGGGTGGAATGTTCTATAAATGTCAATCAGGTCAAGTTGGTTGATAGTGTTGTCTGCTCTACCATGCTGATTTTATGCCTGCTTGTTCTATCAATTATTGAGAGAAGACTATTGAAGTCCTCAACTGTAACTGTGGATTTGTCTGTTATTCCTTTCAGTTCTTGATTTTTGCTTCATTTATTTTTAACCTCTTTTGCAAGGTGTGAAGAGGTTTAGGATTGTCATGTCCTCTAGGTTAATTGTCCCCATTATCATTATTATCTTTATATTATTTTTTCTAAAATGTATTTTGTCTGATACCAATACAGCCTCTGTAGCTTTCTTTTGACTAGTTTAAGCATGTATCTTTGTTATCCTTTTGCTTTTTACCTATTTGTATGTTTATATTTAAAGTGCATTTCTTGTAGGCAGCATATGGGTGGTTCTTACTTTTTAAAATCTAATTTGACAGTCTTTGCCTTTAAAAAAGTTTTTTTGGGGGGGAGGCTGTCCAGTATGAGGAACTGAACCTTCGACCTTGGTGTTACAAAGCTATGCCCTAATCAACTGAGCTAACTTGCCAGCCCCAGTCTCTGACTTTTAATTGGTGTTTAGATCATTTACATTTAATGTTATTGCTATGGTTAAGTTTGAGTCTATCATCTTGCTATTTGATTTGTGCTTGTTCCATGTCTACTTTGTTTTCTTTTCCCCCTTTTTTCCTTCATCTTTTGGGTTAATATTATTTTTTGTAATTCCATTTTTTCTCCTTCCTTGATTTATTAGCTATAACTCATTGTTTTGTTATTTTAGTAGTTGTTTAGAGTTTATAGTATAAATATCTAACTCTCCCATCCTGGATTTTATGCTAGTGTCATAAATTCTACTTACAGATTTTATAAACCCTATAATACATTATTGTTATTTTTGTTCATACTTTAAATTCTCTTTTAAAGAGATTTAAATAGTAAAAAATAATTATGTATTTACTCATGTAGTTACCATTTCTGGTGCTCTTCATTCCTTTGGGGGGTCCACATTTCCACATTTTCTTTCAGGCTGAAGAACTTCTTTTAACATTTTTTTTTTTGCATTGTGAGTCTGTTGGGCAATGAATTCATTCAACTTTTGTATGTCTAGTCTTTATTTTACCCTAATCTTTGAAAGGTATTTTTGCCAAGCATTGAATTCAGGTTGATAGAATTGTCTATCAGTACTTTAAAAGTGTTGTTTCACTGTCTTCTCGCTTCCATTGTTTCTAGTGAGACATCTGTTGTGATCCTACTTTTTTTCTTCTATACATGATGTTTTTTTTCTCTTTTTCATTTTTGAGCAATGTGATTATAATGTGCTTTTGTGGGTTTTTTTTTCTTTATGTTTTTTGGGCTTGGAGTTCATTGAGCTTTCTGTATGTTTAGGTTTATAACATTTATCACCTTGGAAAGTTTTTGGTCACTATTTCATCAAATATTTTTTTTCTTCTGCTCCCCCCTTCAGGAACTCCAGTTACCCATGTTAGGCTGCTTGAAGTTCTTCCACAGATCACTGATGTTCTTTTCAGTTTTTGGATTCCTTTTTCTCTTTGTGTTTCATTTTGGGTAGTTTCAATTTATGCCTTCAAGTTCACTAATCTTTTCTTCTGTCTTGTCTAGTGTGCTTTTAACCCCTCCAGTGTATTTCTTCAACTCAGACAATGTAGTTTTCATCTCTAGAAGTTAAATTTGGGTATTAAAAAAATTATTTTATTCCTCTGTTTACTTTTTGAACATATGGAATATAGATAATAAATGTTTAATGTTCTCTGGTAATTCCAACATCTTTGACAGTTTTTGGTAGGTTTTCTTTGATTGATTATTTTCCTCATGGGTCATCTTTTTCTGCTTTTTTTTTTTGCATGCCTGTTAATCTTTGATTTGATACCTGGCCTTGTGAATTTTGCCCTTTTTGTGGATGTGTATTTTTGTTCTCCTATGAACTTTTTGAGCTTTGTTCTTTGATGCAGTTAAGTTATTCAGAAAGTTTGATCCTTTTGGGTTTTTTAAGCAGATCCAGACCAGTGCTCAGTCTAAGTATAATTATTTCCTGCTACTGAGGTAAGACATTCTATAGTACCCTAGCCAATGTCCTGTAAATTATCAGTTTTTCTAGCTTGGCTGGTGATAGCAGCCACTATGTGAGCATAAGTTATTGTTCTTTCTAATCTTTTCTGACAGTTTTTTTTAAATGCCAGCTTTGGGTAGTTTCTTCACATATGTAATAGTATTCTGATAAATACTCAAGGGGAGCCTCTGCTGATCATTGACATTCTGTCTTTGGCCAGCTCTGTTATGTCAGGTACTCTTTTTATAGGAACTCATGCTGCTTTGATATCTTTGGACTTTCAGGTCCATCTCCTAAACTCAGTGAGTCTGTCTGCTGGGCTCTGCCTCAACTCCCTCTCCCTGTGCTGTGGACTAGAAACTCTTTCAAGGCAGTTAGCTAGTGCAATCATGGGGCTCACCTTGTTTGTTTCCCATGTCTCAGGGATCACTGTCCTTTGTTGGCAGATGTCCACTTCTTGATAACCATTGTTTTATATGTTTTGTCTAGTTTTATTTGTTGTTTCAGGTGGGAGGGAAAATACAGTCCCTGTTACCCCCATCTTGCACTTCCTTGTTAAATTAATTCCTATACATTTTCTTTTTTTAAGCTAATGTAAATAAAATTTCATGTTGCATTGTTTATTGCTGATGTATAATTGATCCTATTTCCTCAACAGTGTTGAACTTGTTTATTACTCTTATTAGTTTTTTATAGATTACTTAGGATTTTATACATACAGAATCATGTAATCTGTGAATAAAATAGTTTTACATCTTCCTTTCTAATCTGTGTGCTTTTATTTTTCTTGACTCATTTCACTGGTTAGGACAGCACTGGATATAAGAGGTGAAAGCAGACGTTACTGTCTTGTTCCCAACCAAATCCAGTTTCTAACTATTAAGTGTGAGTATCAGTCATAGGATTTTTTTGTTTGTTTTTTTGGGTGGCTAGCTGGTATGGGGATCTGAACCTGTGACCTTGGTGTTACAATGCTGTGTGCTAACCAACTGAGCTAACTGGCCAGCCCTCAGTTGTAGGTTTTGTATATGCCCTTGATCAGACTGATGAGATTGCATTCTACTTCCAGTTTGTCGAGAGATTTTTATCATAATTAGGTGGTGCATTTGTTACAGGCTTTTTCTGCATCTATGGTGATGATTATTTGGTTTTTGTCATTTATTCTATTAATATGGTGTATTGCATCTATTAATCTTCGGATATTAAACCATCCTTTTGTTCCTGGAATAAAAAACACTTGGACATGGTGTATAATACATTTCATACACTACTGGATTCATTTTGTTACTATTTTCTTGAGAATTTTTACATCTGTACTCAAGATGTATATTTGTTTATAGTTTTCTTTTGTTGTGATGTCTCTGTCTTTGGTATCAGAATAATGCTATCGGTATAAAATAAGTTGGAAAGTGTTCCATTTTCGGGAAGAATTTATGAAGGGTTGTTATTATTTCTTCTTTAATGTTTATTAAAATTCACCAGTAAAGCCATTTTGGCCTGGGCTTTTCTCTGTGGCAAGAATTATGATTCAGTATCTTTATTTGTTACATTTTTGTCAGATTTTCTGCTTTATCTGACATCTGATATAAGTATGGTTACTCCTGATTGCTTTTGATTTCCATTTGTGTGGAATATTTTTTCCCATCCCTTCACTTCCAGCCTATGTATATCTTTGTAGGTAGGATGGATCATTTTTTTAATTCATTCAGCCAGTCTATGTCTTTTAACTGGGGCATTTAATCCACTTACATTCAGTGTTCTTATTGATATGTGAGGTCTTACTCCTGTCATTTTGTTGGAGGTTTTCTGATTGTTTTGTGTCTACTTTGTTCCTTTCTTCCTCTTTTATTGTTTATCCTTGCGGTTTGGTGTTTTTCTGTATTGATAATGTTTGATTCCTTTCTCTTTGTATTTTGTGTATCTATTCTACCAGTAAGTTTTATATTTTTGGGTGTTTTTATGATGGTTGTTATCATTCCTTCTCTTCTAGATGTTGGATCACATATGCATTTCTTGTAAGGCTGGTCTGGTGGTGATGAATTCCCTTAAGTTTTGCTTACCTGAGAAAGACTTTATTTTTCTTTCCTGAAGGATAGCTTTGCTAGGTATAATATACTTGGCTGGCAGTTTTTTTCATTCAGTGCTGTGAATATATCATCATTACTTTTAATATATCATCCCATTTTCTCCTGGCCTGTAGGGTTTCTGCTGAGAAACCTGCTGTTAGTATAATGGGGATTCCCTTATAAGTGACTTGATGCTTTTCTCTTACTGTTTTTAGAATTTTTGCTTTATCTTTATCTTCTGACAGTTTGACTACAGTGTTTCTTGATGAGGGCCTTTTTGGATTGAATCTATCTGGTGATCTTTGAGCTATGTGGGTTTGAATGATCATATCTTTCTGAAGACTAGGGAAGTTTTAAGCTATTATTTAACTAAATATGTTTTCAATATTTTTTGTTTTCTTCTTCAGAAATACTCATGATTTGAATATTTGTTCACTTAGTAGTATCCCATAAATCTTGCAGGCTTTGTTCATTTTCTTTTTAAAATTATTTTTATTTATACATATTAATGGGATATAGAGTTGACTATCAGTATTTATGTACAGTATGTGATGATCAAATCAATATTATTAGCATGTTCATCATTACAAATCATAATTACTTTTTGTGTCCATTTCCCAATTACTCCCTATCCTCCCTCCCCCTCTCCCTTTCCCACCTCTAGTAACTGTAGGTCTATTCTCTCTTTCTGAAATTTCAGTGTTTTATTATGGTCTTTCTTTCTTTCTTTCTTTGTCTCTTAGCTCCCACTTTTGAGTGAGGACATGCATGGCTTATTTCACTTAACATAATTTTCTCCAAGCTCATCCATGTTGCTGTGAATGGCAGAATTTCATTCTTTTGTATGGCTGAGTGGTATTTCATTGTGTATATGTACCACACTTTCATTATGCAGTCATCCATTGATGGATATTCAGGTTGGTTCCATATCTTGGCTATTATAAATAGAGCTGCAGTGAACATGGGAGTGCAGGTATCCCTTTGACACGATGATCTCCATTCCTTTGAGTATCTACCCAGAAGTGGGATTGCTGGATCTTATGGTAGTTCTATCTGTAGTTGTTTGAGAAACTTCCATATTGTTTTCCCCTGTTTTTTTTTTTTTTAGGAGTTTTATAGTTTCAAGTCTTATATTTAAGTCTTTTATCCATTTTGACTTGATTTTGGTATATGGCAAGAGATATGGGTCTAGTTTCATTTTTTGGCAGTTGGCTATCCAGTTTTCCCAGCACCATTTATTGAAGAGGCAGTCTTTTCCCCAGTGTATGTTCTTGGTGCCTTCATCAAAGATCAGTTGGCTGTCAGTATGTGGGTTGATTTCTGGGTTGTTTATTCTATTCCATTGGTCTGAGAGTCTGTTTTTATGCCTGTACCATGCTGTTTTGGTTACTATAGCTTTGTAGTATAATTTGAAATCAGGTAGTATGATGCCTCTGGTTTTATTTTTTTGCTCAGGATTGCTTTGGCTATTTGCTGTCTTTTGTTGTTCCATATGAATGTTAGGATTGTTTTTTCTATTTCTGTGAAGTATATCGTGGGTATTTTGATGGGAATTGCATTGAATCCTAGATGGCTTTGGGTAGTATGGACATTTTCACAATACTAATTCCTCTTTATCCAAGAATGTGCAATGTCTTCATATTTTTGTGTCCTCTTTAGTTTCTTTTAGCAGTAATTTGTAGTCTCATTGTAGAGATCTTTCACCTCTTTGGTTAAATTTATAACTAGGTTTTTTTTTTGGTGTCTATTGTAAATGGGCTTGTTTTCTTAATTTCTTTTTCGGCTGGCTCACTGTTGGAGTATAACACTGCTACTGATTTTTGCATGTTGATTTTTTTTTTTTTTTTTGTCTTTTGTCTTTTTCTGTGTCCGGGAACGGATCGCAACCCTCAGTGTTGCCCCCGTACCGGACCGGGGACCGGCAACGGGATTGCAACCCTTGGTGCTGCTCCCGCGCCCTGCTCAGCCAGTGAGCGGGAACCGGTCTGTATGTGGGATCTGAACCCTCGGGCGGGAGCGCCGCCGCGCTTTCCAAGCGGCGCACTTATTCAGTGCGCCACCGGGCCAGCCCCTGCATGTTGATTTTTTATCCTGAAATGTTACTGAAATCATTTATCAGCTCTAAGAGTTTTTTGGAGAGTGTTTAGGTTTTTCCATATATATGATGTCATCTGCAAACAGGGACAGTCTGACTTTTATTACGGAATAGTATCACATGGTATGGATGTACCAGTTCTTAAAATCATTTATCTGTCAAAGGACATTTGGGCTGATTCCAATTTTTGACTGTTATGAATAAAGTGGCTATAAACATTTTTGGTGCAGTTTTTGTTGTGGACAAGAAAGTTTTAGTTTCTCTGGGATAAATGCCCAAGAGTTCAATTTCTGGGTTATATATAGTAGTAGTTTCATATTTATTGTTTTAAGAAACTGTCAAACTGTTTTTGAGTTGGTGTACCATTTTACATTGCCACCAATGATGTATGAGTAGTACAATTTCTCTGTATCCTTGCAAGCATTTGATGTTGTCACTGTTGTTGTTTTTTTTTTTTATTTTAGCCATTCTAATTGACATGTAGTGGTTCCTCATTGTGGTTATAGTTTGCATTTCTCTTATGGCTAATGATGTTGAACATCTTTTAATGTGTTAATTTGCCACCTGTATTTTCTGTTCAGTGAAATGTCTATTCATGTCTTTTGCACATTTTCTAATTGGATTATTTTTATTTTTTATTCTGGAGTCTTGAGAGTTCTTTATGTATTGTAGATACTAGTCCTTTTGTTAAATATGTGGTTTGCAAATATTTTATCCCATCTGTAGCTTGTCTTTTTATCCTCTTAGTAAAGTCTTTCACTGAACAAAAGTTTTAAATTAGATAAAGTTCTATTTATTGATTTTTTTCTTTGTACTTCATGCTTTTGGTGACAAGCCTAAGAACTCTTTGCCTACTCCTAGATCCTAAAGATTTTCTCCTATGTTTTCCTTTCTATTTGTTTACAGTTTTGTATTTTACATTAAATTTTGCATCCATTTTGGGTTGATATTTCTGTAAAGTGTGAGACTTCTGTCAAAGTATTATTTTATTGAGGTAAAATTAATATAACATAAACTTAACAATTTTAAAGTGTACAATTCAGTGTTATTTAGTACATTTACAATGTTGTGCAACCATTACCTCTGTCTAGTTTCAAAACATTTTCTTTTTTAAAAAATTTAATTTAATTTAATTTTACTTCTCAAAATATATTGTACTTGATTTTCATGCCCCTTTACCCATTACTCTCCACCCCCCCACCCACATCGTATCTGTGCACTTGACTTAAATAGTTCAAAGAATTTTTGTGGTTATTCTGTCTTCTTCCCCCCACCCTTTATGTTTGTATGTTAATTTATTTATTAATTTTTAGCTCCCATGAATAAGAGAGAACATGTGGTATTTCTCTTTCTGTGCCTGACTTGTTTCACTTAATATAATTTTCTCTAAGTCCATCCATGTTGTTGCAAATGGTAGTATTTCATTCTTTCTTATAGCCGAGTAGTATTCAATGATGTAGATGTACAACAGTTTCCTTATCCACTCATCAGATGATGGACATTTGGGCTGGTTCCCGCTCTTGGCTATTGTATATAGAGCTGCAATAAACACTGGAGTACAGGTATCCCTTGGGCATGATCATTTCCATTCCTCTGGGTATATTCCCAGCAGTAGAATGACTGGGTCATATGGTAGATCTATTTGTAATTGTTTGAGGAACATCCATATCATTTTCCATAAAGGCTGCACCATTTTGTAGCCCCACCAACAGTGGATGAGAGTTCCTTTTTCTCTGCAACCTCTCCAGCACTTATTGTTCTCAGTCTTTTGGATGTTATCTACCCTAACTGGAGTGAGATGATATCTCAGTGTGGTTTTGATTTGCATTTCCTGGATGTTGATTGATATTAAGCACTTTTTCATGTGTCTGTTGGCCACTCGTATATCTTCCTTTGAGAAATGCCTGTTCAGCTCCTTTGCCCATTTTTTAATTGGTTATTTGTTTTTGTGTTGTAAAGTTGTTTGAGTTCCTTGTATATTCGGGATATTAATCCTTTGTCAGATATATATTTTGCAAAAATTTTCTCCCACTCTGTTGGTTGTTTTTTTTACTCTGTTGATTGTTTCTTTTGCTGTGCAGAAGCTTTTTAGTTAGATGGAATCCTATTTGTTTATTTTACCTTTAGTTGCCTGTGCATTTGGGGTCTTATTCATGAATTATGTTCCAACTCCTGCTTCTTGGAATGTTTCCCCTATGTTTTGTTTAAGGAGTTTTATTGTTTCAGGATGTACATTTAATTCTTTAATCCATTTTGAGTTGATTTTGGTATGTGGTGAAAGATACAGGTCTACTTTCATTCTCTTACATATGATTATCCAGTTTTCCCAGCACCACTTGTTGAAAAGGCAGTCTCTTCCCCAGTATTAGCTTTGCTGCCTTTGTCAAAGATCAGATGGCTGTAGGTGTATGGATTGATTTCTGGGTTCTCTGTTCTATTCCATTGGTTTGTGTGTCTATTTTTATGCTAGTACCATGCTGTTGTGGTTATTATAGCTTTGTAATATAGTTTAAAGTCAGGTAATGTTATGCCTCCAGCTTCATTTTTTTTGTTCAGGATTGCTTTGGCTATGTGTGGTCTTTTGTTGTCCCATATAAATGTCTGGATAGCTTTTTCCATCTCAGAGAAAAATGTCATTGTAATTTTGATGGGGATTGCATTGAATCTGTAGATCACTTTGGGTAATATGGACATTTTTACAATGTTAATTCTTCCAATCCAAGAGCATGGGATATCTTTCCATCTTCTTTTGTCCTCTTTAATTTCTCTCAACAGTGGTTTGTAGTTCTCTTTGTAGAGATTTTCACATCCTTGGTCAGCATTATTCCTAAATATTTTATTTTTTTGGTGGCTATTGTAAATGGACTACCTTTATTGATTTCTTTTCCTGTCTGTTCACTGGTGGAGTATAGAAATGCTACTGATTTTTGTGTGTTGATTTTGTAACCTGCAAGCTTGCTGAAATCTTTATCAACTCTGGGAGTTTTTTTATAGAAGCTTTAGGCTGTTCAATAAACAGGATCATGCCATCTGCAAAAAGGGGCAGCTTGACTTCGTCCTTTCCAATCTGGATACCCTTTATTTCCTTCTCTTCTCTGTTATTCTGGCTAGTACTTCCAACACTGTTGAATAGGAGTGGTGAGAGTGGGCATCATGCAGGATGATATTGGCAGTGTTCTTATCATATATATCTTTAATTATGTTGAGATACTTTCTATGCCTAACTTGTAGAGAGTCTTTATCATGAAAGGATGTTGAATTTTGTCAAATGCTTTTTTAGCATCAATAGAGATGATTATGTGGTCTTTGTCTTTGCCTTTATTAATGTGGTGTATCACATTTATTGATTTGCGTATGTTGAACCAACCTTGCATCTCTGGGATGAATCCCACATGATCATGGTTTATAATTTTCTGAATGTGTTGCTGTATTCTGTTAAGTAGTATTTAATTGAGGATTTTTGCATCTATGTTCATCAAGGATATTGGCCTGTAGTTTTCTATTTTTTTTTTAAAAGATGACTGGTAAGGGGATCTTAACCCTTGACTTGGTGTTGTCAGCACCATGCTCACTCAGTGAGGTAACTGGCCATCCCTATATGGGATCTGAACCCATGACCTTGGTGTTATCAGCACCACACTCTCCTGAGTGAGCCACAGGCCAGCCCTGTGTAGTTTTCTATTTTTGATGCATCTTTGTCTGGTTTTGGTATCAGGGTGATGTTTTCCTCATAGAATGAGTTTGGGAGAATGGCCTCTGTTTCAATCTTTTGTAACAGTTTGTAGAGAATTGGTATCAGTTCCTCTTTGAAGATTTGGTAGAACTTTGCAGTGAACCTGTCCAGTCCTGGGCTTTTCGTTGTTGGAAGCCTTCTGGTAACAGCTGCAATCTCTTTTATTGTTGTTGGTCTGTTCTGATTTTCTATATCTTCTTGCCTCAGTTTTGGTGGCTTGTATGCATCCAGAAATCTATCCTTTTCCTCCAGATTATCAAATTTGTTGGCATATAGATGTTTATTGTAGTCTCTAATGATTCCTTGTATTTCTGAGTTGTCAGTTGTAATACCACATTTTTCATTTCTAAGTTTTGTTATTTGGGTCTTCTCTCTTCTTAGTCTTGCTAAAGGTTTGTCAATTTTATTAATCTTTTCAAGAAACCATCTTTTGTTTCATTTATCTTCTGTATTGTTTTTTGTGTTTCTATTTCATTTAGTTCAGCTCTGATCTTAATTCTTTCCATCTACTAACTTTAGGTTTGGATTGTTCTTGTTTTCCTAGATCTTTAAGGTGAAG
>NW_007735403.1:39471-42738 GCF_000696425.1 Galeopterus variegatus | reverse complement strand
TTTTTCATGTGTCTGTTGGCCATTCCTATACCTTCTTTTGAGAAATGCCTGTTCAGAACCTTTGCCTATTTTTTAACTGGGTTATTTGTTTTTTTGCTGTAAAGTTGTTTGAGTTCTTTGTATATTCTGGATATTAATCCTTTGTCAGATGTATATTTTGCAAAAATTTTCTCCCACTCTGTTGGTTGTTTTTTTACTATGTTGATTGTTTCTTTTGCTGTGCAGAAGCTTTTTAGTTTGATATAATCCCATTTGTTTATTTTTATCTTTAGTTGCCTGTGCTTTTTGGGTCCTATTCATGAATTTTGTATGGACTCCTTCTTCCTATAGTGTTTCCCCTATGTTTTCTTTAAGGAGTTTTATTGCTTCAGGATGCATATTTAATTCTTTAATCCATTTTGAGTTGATTTTGGTATACAGTGAAAGATATGGGTTTAGTTTCATTCTCCTACATATGATTATCCATTTTTCCCAGCACCAATGTTGAAAAGGCAGTCTCTTTCCCAGTAGGCAGCTTTGCTGCCTTTGTCAAAGATCAGATGGCTGTAGGTGTATGGATTGATTTCTGGGTTCTCTGTTCTATTCCATTGGTTTGTGTGTCTATTTTTATGCTAGTACCATGCTGTTGTGGTTATTATAGCTTTGTAATATAGTTTAAAGTCAGGTAATGTTATGCCTCCAGCTTCATTTTTTTTGTTCAGGATTGCTTTGGCTATGTGTGGTCTTTTGTTGTCCCATATAAATGTCTGGATAGCTTTTTCCATCTCAGAGAAAAATGTCATTGTAATTTTGATGGGGATTGCATTGAATCTGTAGATCACTTTGGGTAATATGGACATTTTTACAATGTTAATTCTTCCAATCCAAGAGCATGGGATATCTTTCCATCTTCTTTTGTCCTCTTTAATTTCTCTCAACAGTGGTTTGTAGTTCTCTTTGTAGAGATTTTCACATCCTTGGTCAGCATTATTCCTAAATATTTTATTTTTTTGGTGGCTATTGTAAATGGACTACCTTTATTGATTTCTTTTCCTGTCTGTTCACTGGTGGAGTATAGAAATGCTACTGATTTTTGTGTGTTGATTTTGTAACCTGCAAGCTTGCTGAAATCTTTATCAACTCTGGGAGTTTTTTTATAGAAGCTTTAGGCTGTTCAATAAACAGGATCATGCCATCTGCAAAAAGGGGCAGCTTGACTTCGTCCTTTCCAATCTGGATACCCTTTATTTCCTTCTCTTCTCTGTTATTCTGGCTAGTACTTCCAACACTGTTGAATAGGAGTGGTGAGAGTGGGCATCATGCAGGATGATATTGGCAGTGTTCTTATCATATATATCTTTAATTATGTTGAGATACTTTCTATGCCTAACTTGTAGAGAGTCTTTATCATGAAAGGATGTTGAATTTTGTCAAATGCTTTTTTAGCATCAATAGAGATGATTATGTGGTCTTTGTCTTTGCCTTTATTAATGTGGTGTATCACATTTATTGATTTGCGTATGTTGAACCAACCTTGCATCTCTGGGATGAATCCCACATGATCATGGTTTATAATTTTCTGAATGTGTTGCTGTATTCTGTTAAGTAGTATTTAATTGAGGATTTTTGCATCTATGTTCATCAAGGATATTGGCCTGTAGTTTTCTATTTTTTTTTTAAAAGATGACTGGTAAGGGGATCTTAACCCTTGACTTGGTGTTGTCAGCACCATGCTCACTCAGTGAGGTAACTGGCCATCCCTATATGGGATCTGAACCCATGACCTTGGTGTTATCAGCACCACACTCTCCTGAGTGAGCCACAGGCCAGCCCTGTGTAGTTTTCTATTTTTGATGCATCTTTGTCTGGTTTTGGTATCAGGGTGATGTTTTCCTCATAGAATGAGTTTGGGAGAATGGCCTCTGTTTCAATCTTTTGTAACAGTTTGTAGAGAATTGGTATCAGTTCCTCTTTGAAGATTTGGTAGAACTTTGCAGTGAACCTGTCCAGTCCTGGGCTTTTCGTTGTTGGAAGCCTTCTGGTAACAGCTGCAATCTCTTTTATTGTTGTTGGTCTGTTCTGATTTTCTATATCTTCTTGCCTCAGTTTTGGTGGCTTGTATGCATCCAGAAATCTATCCTTTTCCTCCAGATTATCAAATTTGTTGGCATATAGATGTTTATTGTAGTCTCTAATGATTCCTTGTATTTCTGAGTTGTCAGTTGTAATACCACATTTTTCATTTCTAAGTTTTGTTATTTGGGTCTTCTCTCTTCTTAGTCTTGCTAAAGGTTTGTCAATTTTATTAATCTTTTCAAGAAACCATCTTTTGTTTCATTTATCTTCTGTATTGTTTTTTGTGTTTCTATTTCATTTAGTTCAGCTCTGATCTTAATTCTTTCCATCTACTAACTTTAGGTTTGGATTGTTCTTGTTTTCCTAGATCTTTAAGGTGAAGTATTAGATTATTTATTTGCCATCTTTATTCTTCTAAAGTAAGCATTTAATGCAATAAATTTCTCCCTTAAAGCTGCTTTTGCAGTATCCCACAGGTTTTGGAATGATGTGTCATTATTTTCATTAGTTTCAAGAAATTTTTTGATATCCTATTTAATTTCTTCTTGGACCCACATGTCATTAAGTAGAATGTTGTTTATTTTCCATGACTTTGTATTGTTTTCAGAGTTTCATTTATTATTGATTTCTAATTTTAATTCATTGTGATCAGAAAAAATACATGGAATAATTTCAATTTGTTTGAATTTGTTAAGACTTGCTTTGTGACCTAACATGTGGTCTATCCTGGAGAATGTTTCATGTGCTCATGAGAAGAATGAATATTCTGAGGTTGTTGGGTGGAATGTTCTGTAGATATCTGCCAAGTCCAATTGGTCTAAAGTAATGTTTAGATATTGTGTTTCTCTTTTTATTTTTTGCCTAGATGATCTGTCCAATGATGAGAATGGGGTGTTCAGGTCCCCTGCTATTATGGTGTTAGTGTCTATTTCTTTCCTTAGATCTAATAGTGTTTGCTTTGTAAATCTGGCTGTTCTGACAGTAGGTGCATAATATTTATGATTGGTATGTCTTCTTGATGTATAGATCATTTTATCAATATATATTGGCCATCTTTATCTCTTTTAATGGTTTTTGCTTTAAAGTCTACTTTATCTGATATAAGAATAGCTACTCCAGGTCATTTTTCATTTCTACTTGCATGATGTATCTTTTTCCACCCTTTCACTCTTAGTCTATGTGTGTCTTTACAGGTCAAGTGAGTCTCTTGGA
>NW_007735403.1:32320-38732 GCF_000696425.1 Galeopterus variegatus | reverse complement strand
TTCTGTTTGTCTTCTGTATTTGTTGGTTTCTTGGGGTGATAGATAAACTATTTTTTCCCTCATTTGTTAGCATTTTTGTTTTGCTGGTAGGTATTGTTCTTTCTTGTGTATTCATGGTAGTGGTAGTTGTTTTTGTGGTATCAAACCCAGTACTTCCTTGAGAATTTCTTGTAGGGCTGGTTTTGTGGTAGTGAACTCCTGCAGTTTTTGTTTGTCTGAGAAATATACGATTTGTCCTTCATTTCAGAAGAATAGCCTTGTTGGGTAAAGTATTCTTGGATGGCAATTTTTGTCCTTTAGTGTTTTGAATATATCATCCCATTCTTTATGGGCTTTTAGAATTTCTGATGAAAAGTCTGTTATGATTGGAACTCCCTTATAGGTGACTTGCTGCTTCTCTCTTGCAGCTTTTAAGATTCTCTCTTTGTTTTTGAATTTTGTCAGTTTGATTATCACATGTCTTGGAGAGGACCTGTTTGGGTTGAATGTGTTTGGTGATCTTTGGGCTTCCTGAATCTGGGGTTCTGTGACTTTCCCTATACCTGGGTAGTTTTCTGCTATTATCCCATTGAATATGTTTTCAATGCCATTTCCTTTTTCTTCCCCTTCTGGAATACCCATGATTCGGATATTTGAGTGCTTAAGGTTGTCAGTTGTCTCTCTTAAATTTTCTTCAATTTTTGTGATTCTTTTTTCTTTTTTCTCGTCTGCCTGTGATAATTCAAACAACCTGTCTTCAAGGTCAGAAATTCTCTCTTCTGCTTGTTCAAATCTGCTGGTTAAACTCTCTGTTGTGTTTTTTATTTCATTGAATGAATCCTTCGTCTCCAGAAGCTCAGCTACATTCTTGTTCAAGGCATTGATTTCTTTGTACATTTTTTTTTTCAGATCCTGTATGTTTTTTCTCATTTCATTGTGTTGTTTCACTGAGTTTTCTCAAATCTCATTTAGTTTCCTTAGAATAGCTACTCTAAATTCCATGTCTGCCATTCCAAAGACTTCCTGTTTTATAGGATCTAACACTAGAAAGTCACCTTGAAGAAAATGTGAGTGAAACACTCTATGATGTAGGACTGGGCAAAGACTTTAGGGGTAACACCCTAGAAGCACAGACAACAAAAGATAAAATAAACAAATGGGATAATATCAAACTAAAAGTTCCTGTACAGCAAAGGAAACAATCGACAGAATGAAAAGACAGTCTACAGAATGGGAGAAAATATTTGCAAACTATGCATCCAACAAGGGATTAATATCCACTATATACAGAATTTAAACAACTTTACAGTAATTAATAATAATAATAATAATAACAATAATAATAATAATAATAATCTGATTTAAATAATGAGCAAAGGAGCTGAATAAACATTTCTGAAGTAAGGGCATACACGTGGCCAACAGGTATATGAAATAAAGTTCAACATCACTAATCATCAGGGAAATGCAAATCAAAACCACTGTGAGATACCATCTTACCCCACTTAGACTGGCTATTATCAGAAAGACAGAGAATAACAAATGCTTACCATGATGCAGAGAAAGGAGAACCCTTCTGCACTCTTCATGGGACTATCAGTTCATACAGCCCTTATGGAGAACAATATAGAGGTTCCTTAAACAACTACAGATATTTTGTGTGTGTTTGTGGGTGAATTAATTTGTTTATTTTTTAGCTCCCACCCATGAGTGAGAACATGTGGTATTTCTTTTTCTCTGCCTGACTCGTTTCACTCAATATTATTCTCTCAAGGTCCATCCATGTTGTTGCAAATGGCAGTATTTCATTCGTTTTTATAGCTGAGTAGTATTCCATTGTGTAGATATACCACATTTTCCGTATCCACTCATCCGATGATGTACTTTCTTGATTTTTCATATTTCTAGTTTCTTTCCTTTGGTGTTTTGTCATTGTGGCCGGGGGTATCACAGTTCACTCGTTGCACCCTGATGTCTGGCTTGGATCCTGAAGGGACTGCTGCTTCTGGACAGCAGAAACCAGCCTGGACTGGAAGTCCTGCCCCACCTGCGTTCTCCAGCTGGTCAGGGGCCATGGGAGTCCAGAGCCTCTCAAGTTGCTCACAGAGACAGATGGCCTGGGCCCGAAGTCCTGCCCTACCTGCCTTCACCATCTCATCTGGCTTGGAGTTTGGGAGCCTGGAGCCTCTCAGGTTGCTCACAGAGATGGACAGCCTGTGCCAGAAGTCCTGCCCTGCCTGGCTTCACCAGCTCATCTGGCTCGGCTTGGGAGCCTCTCAGGTCACTCACAGAGATGGGATGGCCTGTGCTGGAGGTTCCATCCCAGCCCCATCTGCCTTCTCTGGCCAGCAGGCTCGGGGTGTGTTGGCCCAGAAGCTCTAAAGTCTCTCTACAAAATGGGGAGCAACCTGAACTGGGTTCCCACTGCAGGCAACTCCTGTCCATTCCAGCACAGCTTTCAGGTCCTCTGTCAGTGCTACTCAAAAGCTGAAAATTGGTCGCTCTGTGGGGGAGGGCAACACCCAGAACCAACTACCCCAACATCTTGACTGGTCCTACCTCAAAACATTTTCATCACCCCCAATGCAAACTCTGTACCAATTAAACAGTGGGGCATTGAGATCTCCAACTATTATTGTCGATTTGTTCATTTTTCTGTTAAATTCTGTCAGTGGTTGCTTTATGTATTTTGGGGCTCTGTTAAGTGCATGTATATTTATCATTACTATGTATTCTTGATGGATTGTGACTTTAACCATTATATATATATTTTTTGTCTCTAGCAATAATTTTTGTCTTAGGTCTATTTTGTTTGCTATTAATACAACTACTCCAGCTCTTTTTTGGGTACTTTTGGCATGGTATTTTCCACCATTTTATTTTTAATCTATTTGTTTCTTTTAATTTAACATGTTTCTCTTATAGAGAGCATATGGTTGGATCATTGAAACATTTTTGTTATTTTTTTCAGTTGGAGTATTTAATCTAGGTACACTTAATGTAAAAACTGATAATGTACAACTTATGCCTGCCATTTTGCTATTTGTTTTTTGTATGTCTTATATCTTCTTTGTTCCTCCATTACTGCCACTTTTGTATTAAATAGATATCAGTGTACTATTTTAATTTCTTTGTCATTTATTTTACTATAAATGTGTGTGTATATGTATGTATATATTTTAGTGATTGCTCTGAGTATTCCAATTAATTTCCTAATTTTTAACTACCTAGTTCAGATTAATACTAATTTAATTGTTGGTATAAAATTTCTTATAGTAGTGTATACATCTTTGCTCTTCTATGCTCTGTTCTTTCCTCCTTCCCTTATGCTGTTATTGTCTTATGAATTATATCTTTACCCATTGTTTTAATTTTTTTCAAAGTATTTTATAATTTCCTTTGTGATTTTTTGTTTGACCCATTGATTATTTAGAAATGTGTTCTTAAATTTTTACATATTTGTGATTTTTTTTTCCTTTTTGTCTTTTTTCGTGTCCGGCAATGGATCTCAACCCTCAGTGTCACGCCCGTACCAGACCGGGACCGGCAACGGGATCGCAACCCTCAGTGTTGCACCCGCACCTCGCTCAGCCAGTGAGCGGGAACCGGTCTGTATGTGGGATCCGAACCCTCGGCAGGAGCGCTGCCACGCTCCCAAGCAGTGCATTGTAGCAGTGCGCCACCGGGCCGGCCCCTACATATTTGTGATTTTCACAAATTTCCTTTTGTTATTGATTTCTAATTTATAATTATTGCTTTGTGCAGCTGTCTTTTACATCATATGGGAGGAAAAAAGTGTAACAAACAAAAATATATTTATACTATCCTTTATAGGTACCTATGTATTTACCTTTTTAATATATTCCTGTGGATTCAAGTTACTGTCTAGTGTTCTGTTATTTGAACTGGTAGAGCCGGTTTGCTGGAAATGAGTTTTCTCAGTTTTTGTTTAACTGGGAATGTCTTACTTTTCCTTCAATTTGTCATTTAACTGTTTTATTGAGGATAATTCACATACCATACAATTCACTTATTTAAAATGTATGTATAAATGATTTTTGGTATATTCACAGGGTTGTACAACTATTACCACAATCAATTTTAGAATGTTATTATAACCCTAGAAAGAAATGCTGTACCCATTACCAGTCACTCTCTATTACCCCTGAACACTCCCCCAGCCTGTGTCTGTATAGGTTTGCCTATTCTAGACATTTCGTATATATGGAGTCATACAATATGTGGTTTCAATAGTCCGTTTCTCTTGCTTATAACAAATTACCTGGAACTGGGTGATTTATAAAAAAAAAAAAAAACCATAACAAAATGAAATTTATTGCCTACAGTTTCAGAGGCTGGGAAGTCCAAAGTCCAGGGAACACTTATGGTGAGGGCCTTCTTTGGTGGTGGCTTTAGAGCAGAGCAGGGGTCTCACATGGTATAAAATGGTGGAACAGAGAGAGACTAATCTCTTATGTGCTCTTCTTTTTAAAGCCATGACAACCACGTCCCCAATGACCATTATTAATCCACTCATTATGGCGTGGTTCTACAATCTAATCACATCTTCAAGGACCCACCTTTCAATGGCCATAATAGGATTTCCCACCCTCAACAGTTATAGTGGGAATTAATATATGAACTTTGGGGACATAATTCAATCAATGTATAACATTCCACCCCTGACCCCCAAAGTTCATGTTCTTCTTAAAAGTAAATACATTCATTCCACCCCCAAAGTCTGTAAACTTATTTCAACTCAAAATCCAAAGTTCAGAGTCCCATCTGTGAAATCAAAACTAGTTATCTACTTCCAAGATACAATGGCAAGACAAGCATAGGGTACATATTCCCATTGAAGAAGGGAAAAATAGACCAAAAGAAAGGGATAACAGGTTCCAAACAAGTCCGAAACCCAGCAGGGCAGATTTATATCTTAAACCTGGTGAATCATGTACCTCAACTTCATGTTTGATGCCCTCTGCACTCTGGTGTGGGCGTTGGGTCCCCAAGTCCTCAGTCAGCTCTGCTTCTATGGCTTTCCTGGTCTCAGGTGATACTTTAGCTTTTGCAGACTGGCATTGCATGCTGGTAGCTCTACATTTCTAGAGTCTCTATGGCAGTCCTGCTCTCATGGCTCCACTAGGTATGGTGCTGTTGGGGTTTCTCTGCTGCAACTCTAACCCCACATTTCCGCTTACTGCTCTAGTGAAGGCTCTATCTGGTGACTCTGTCCCTGTGACAGATCTCTTCCTGCATCCCCAGGCTTTTCCATATACCTTTGAAATCGAGATGGAGTCTCCCAATCCTCCACTGCTCTAGTGTTCCTTGAGCCTGCAGACCTAACACCACATGGACACCATCAAGACTGTGGTCTTTTGTGACTAGCTCTTTTTTCACTTAGCATAATGTTTTCAAAGCTCAACTATGTTGTAGCATGTATCAGTAATGCATTTCTATTAATTCTTGAATACTATTCCATTGTATGAACATAACACATTTATCGATTCATCAGTTGTTTGACATTGGGTTATTTTCATTTTTTGGCCATTACGAATATTGCTGCTATAAACATTTGCGTTCAACTTTTTGTGTGAACAAAATGTTTACATTTCTCTTGGTCACATACCTAAGTTTGTAGTTGCTGGGTCCTATGGTAATTCTTTGTTCAATCTTTTTGAGGAATTGTCATACTGTTTTTCCAAAGTGACTACATTATTTTACATACCTATCAACAATGTATGAGGATTTCAATTACCCCTAATCCTTACAGATATATTTTATTGACTGTGCTTTTTATATGGTCACCCTAGTGCATGTGAAGTGGGATCACGTTGTGTTTTTAATTTGCATTTCCATGATAGTTGAACATCTTTTCATGTGCTTATTAGCAATCTGCATATCTTTAAAATAATTTTAATTTTTTTCATTGTACGTGTTGATGGCATACAGTTTGTTGTTTCAGTACATGCATATATTGTATAGTGAGCTAATCAGAATTGTTAGCATATCTATCACCTAAACATTTATCACTTCTTTGTGGTTATAACATTCAATTTCCTCTTTTCTGGCTATCTTGAAATATACAATATAATATTATTAACTACTGGTCATTGCACACAGTGTGGATGTACCCAAACATCATATTGTATTCCATAAATATATACAATTATCATGGGTCAATTAAGAAAAATAAATTAAAAATAGAGAAAAAAAGAAAGAAATGGAGAGTAGAATAATAGTTACCAGAGGCAAGGAAAGGGAGGGGGGGAAGGAGGATCAGGAAAATGTTGGTAGACTGGTATAATGTATATCTTTTTTTCAGAAACATTTATTTAGATCCCTTGCCCACTTGTTCATTGGGTTGTCTTTTTTTAAGTTGTAAGAGTCCTTTATATATTCTAGACACAAGTCTCTTAATATGATTTGCAAA
>NW_007735403.1:27920-31320 GCF_000696425.1 Galeopterus variegatus | reverse complement strand
GCCGGTCCCAGTCCGGTACGGGCGCAACACTGAGGGTTGCGATCCATTGCCGGACACGAAAAAAGACAAAAAGGGAAAAAAAAAATTTTTTTAATTGACACGTTATAATTATACATACTTATGGGATACAATCTGATGTTTCAATACATACATATGTTGTATAATAATTGGGTCAGGGTAGTTAATTTTTCAGTCACCTCACGCATATCATTTCTTTATGTGGAAACATTCAAAAGCTTCTCCTCTAGCTATTATGTAATATACAAAACTTAACTGTTAACCATAGTCACCCTACTGTATAATAGAACACCAGAACTTATTCCTCCCATCTAATTATAGTTTTGTACTTGGCTGGCCTCTCCCTGTTTTCCCTCCTCCCCTGTCTCTGGTAACCACTGTTCTAATCTCTGCTTCTATAAGATAAACTTTTTTTTTTCTTAGATTCCACATATGAACGAGGTCATGTGGTACTTGTCTGTGCCTGGCTTACCTCACTTAAAATAATGACCTCCATGTTGCTGCCAATGACAGGATTTCATTATTTTTTTATGGCTGAATAGTGTTCCATTGTGTATATATACAATATTTTAAAAATCCATTCATATGTTGTTGGACACTTAAGTTGATTCCATATCTTGGCTATTGTAAACTGTGCTGCAATAAACATAGGAGTACAGATATCTTTTTGATATACTGATTTCATTTCCTTTCAGTAGTGGGATTGGTGGATCATATGGTAATTCTATTTTTAATTTTTTGAGGAACCTCCATACTGTTTTCTGTAATGGCTGTACTAGTTTACACTCTCACAACAGTGTACAAGTGTTCCCTTTTCTCCACATCCTCACCAGCCTTGTTTTCTTTTGTTTTTGTTGATAATAGCCATTCTAACTAGAGTGAGGTGGAATCTCACTGTGGTTTTAATTTGCATTTCTCTGATGATTAGTGATGTTGAGCATTTTTTTTATGTCTATTGGCCATTTGTATGTCTTCTTTTGAGAAGTGTCTATTAAGATCCTTTGCCCATTATTCAAGAGGGTTATTTGTGTTTTTTTGCTGTTCACTTATTTAAGTTCCTTATATATTCTTGATATTAACTCCTTGTCAGATGTATAGTTTGCAAATATTTTCACCCATTCTGTACATTGTCTCTTCACTCTGTAAGCAGTTTCCTTTGATGTGTAAAAATGTTTTAGTTTAACGTAATCCCACTTGTGTATTTTTATTTTTATTGCTTGTGCTTTTGAAGTCTTCCTTTTTTAGTTTCCTTTTTTTCTCTTCTCAGTTTATTTATTTTATTTCATTTTCTTGAAACATAATTATTGAAACATAATTGATTCTACATATTTTTGGGGGTACAGCATTAAATATCAATACCTGTGTGCAATATGTGATGCTCAAATCCAGATAATTAGTATATTCAACATTATACAATGTAATCATTTTTTATGGCCCTTTACCAATTTCTTGCTAATCCTCCTCCCCCTTTCCCACCTCTAGGAGCCCCAGTTCTGTTTTCTCCTTTTGAGAGTTCCCTTGCCCACTTGTTCATTGGGTTGTCTTTTTTTAAGTTGTAAGAGTCCTTTATATATTCTAGACACAAGTCTCTTAATATGATTTGCAAATATTTCTAATACATTTCTGTGGTTAGTCTTTTTACTTTGTTAATTACATTTTGATGAAGTCCAACTTATTTTTTTATTTTCATGCTTGTGATTTTGTTGTCATATCTAAGAATTCATTGCCAAACCCAAGATTATGAAAATTTAAGATGGTATTTTCTCTAAATATTATATAATTTTAGCCCTTACATTTAGTTCTTTGATCCATTTTGAGTTAATTTTTGTGTATAATGTGAGGTAGGGGTCCAACTTCATTCTTTTGCATGTGGACGTTCAGTTGTCCCAACAACACTTGTTGAAAAGATTATCCTTTCCCATCAGAATGATCTTGTTAAAAAATTAGTTGACCAAAAATGTGAGCATTTTCTTCTGGACTCTCAATTCTATTCCATTTATCTATACATCTGTATGAGTACTTATGTTGGTACCACATTGTTATCATTTTCTATAATCTTGTAGTAAGCTTTGAAATCAAGAACTTTGAGTCTTCCACCTTTGTGCCTCTTTCTCACAATTTTTGTGTGTGGCTATTCTGGGTTCTTGAATTTCCATAAGAATGTAGTTTCAACTTGTTAATTTCTCCTTTTTTTTATTGTGGTAAAGAACCACATACAATAGCATTTACCATTTTAGCTGTTTAAAAGTGTACAATTCAGTAGCATTAAGTACATTTACAATGTTGTACAACTCTTATCACTATCATGTCCTAGAATTTTTTCATCACACCAGAAGGTAACCCTGTATCAGATAACCAAAAAATCTGCTCTGACCAGGTCAGCTAAATTATAGTGCCTTGACTGCTTTGGGATAAGTCAGTAATCATGTACATCTGTCCTGAAAAATGTTATTATGAGACCATTTTACTTAGAAATAGCCATAATGGTACCAGAAAGCCATAAATTAACCTAAGATACTTCTTGTAAACCTTACCTTTGATCCCTGCATGTAGGATGTAACCTAGTAACAATCCCAAGTTTATATGTTATGTACAACCGATAAAAAAATGGATGATGTGATTAGGAGGGCTGTCCTTCTATCTCTCTCTTTGGATTTTTCCCCTTTCTTGTGATTATAAAATACCACGCTCTTCTGGCCCTTTTCAGAAAGCATTTCTCAGGGTGACCTGATCTATGCATCTCCCTGTTACAATTGTCATATTGTATCAATAAATCTTTGCTATGTGTATTTGGACTCAGTTTCTTTTTAGGTCAACATATCCATTAAGCAATTATTCCCATTTTCCCTACCCTCTGCCCCTGGCAACTACTAACATGTTTTCTATCTCTAGGAATTTTTCTATTCTGGGTATTTCATATGAATGTAATCACACGATATGTGGGCTTTTGTGTCTGGCTTCATTCATGCAGCAAAATATTTTCATTGTTCATCTATGTTGTAGTATCAGCACTTCATTCCTTTTTTTTGGCAAAAGATAAATCATTTTTAATGTTGGAGATATATATATATGTATATATATAAGGTTTATCAAATTACAGCTTGATAATTAATATGCAGGTGTGAATTAAGATTAATGGGTGCAACAATGAGTGGGCACAGAGACAGTGTGGAGAGTCTGGAAATTGTTTACTTTTCCTGGCATGAAATTTATTACCCCTTCATCGCTGGATTTATTTATTTATTTAAATTTAAAAATTTTTAAAATTTGAACTTATGCATTATAATTGTACATACTTATGGGGTACAATCTGATATTTCAATACATACATATGTTGTATAATAATTGGGTCAGGGTAGTTAATTTATCAATCACCTCATGC
>NW_007735403.1:1913-27711 GCF_000696425.1 Galeopterus variegatus | reverse complement strand
GCCGGTCCCAGTCCGGTACGGGCGCAACACTGAGGGTTGCGATCCATTGCCGGACACGAAAAAAGACAAAAAGGGAAAAAAAAAATTTTTTTAATTGACACGTTATAATTATACATACTTATGGGATACAATCTGATGTTTCAATACATACATATGTTGTATAATAATTGGGTCAGGGTAGTTAATTTTTCAGTCACCTCACGCATATCATTTCTTTATGTGGAAACATTCAAAAGCTTCTCCTCTAGCTATTATGTAATATACAAAACTTAACTGTTAACCATAGTCACCCTACTGTATAATAGAACACCAGAACTTATTCCTCCCATCTAATTATAGTTTTGTACTTGGCTGGCCTCTCCCTGTTTTCCCTCCTCCCCTGTCTCTGGTAACCACTGTTCTAATCTCTGCTTCTATAAGATAAACTTTTTTTTTTCTTAGATTCCACATATGAACGAGGTCATGTGGTACTTGTCTGTGCCTGGCTTACCTCACTTAAAATAATGACCTCCATGTTGCTGCCAATGACAGGATTTCATTATTTTTTTATGGCTGAATAGTGTTCCATTGTGTATATATACAATATTTTAAAAATCCATTCATATGTTGTTGGACACTTAAGTTGATTCCATATCTTGGCTATTGTAAACTGTGCTGCAATAAACATAGGAGTACAGATATCTTTTTGATATACTGATTTCATTTCCTTTCAGTAGTGGGATTGGTGGATCATATGGTAATTCTATTTTTAATTTTTTGAGGAACCTCCATACTGTTTTCTGTAATGGCTGTACTAGTTTACACTCTCACAACAGTGTACAAGTGTTCCCTTTTCTCCACATCCTCACCAGCCTTGTTTTCTTTTGTTTTTGTTGATAATAGCCATTCTAACTAGAGTGAGGTGGAATCTCACTGTGGTTTTAATTTGCATTTCTCTGATGATTAGTGATGTTGAGCATTTTTTTTATGTCTATTGGCCATTTGTATGTCTTCTTTTGAGAAGTGTCTATTAAGATCCTTTGCCCATTATTCAAGAGGGTTATTTGTGTTTTTTTGCTGTTCACTTATTTAAGTTCCTTATATATTCTTGATATTAACTCCTTGTCAGATGTATAGTTTGCAAATATTTTCACCCATTCTGTACATTGTCTCTTCACTCTGTAAGCAGTTTCCTTTGATGTGTAAAAATGTTTTAGTTTAACGTAATCCCACTTGTGTATTTTTATTTTTATTGCTTGTGCTTTTGAAGTCTTCCTTTTTTAGTTTCCTTTTTTTCTCTTCTCAGTTTATTTATTTTATTTCATTTTCTTGAAACATAATTATTGAAACATAATTGATTCTACATATTTTTGGGGGTACAGCATTAAATATCAATACCTGTGTGCAATATGTGATGCTCAAATCCAGATAATTAGTATATTCAACATTATACAATGTAATCATTTTTTATGGCCCTTTACCAATTTCTTGCTAATCCTCCTCCCCCTTTCCCACCTCTAGGAGCCCCAGTTCTGTTTTCTCCTTTTGAGAGTTCCCTTGCCCACTTGTTCATTGGGTTGTCTTATTTTAAGTTGTAAGAGTCCTTTATATATTCTAGACACAAGTCTCTTAATATGATTTGCAAATATTTCTAATACATTTCTGTGGTTAGTCTTTTTACTTTGTTAATTACATTTTGATGAAGTCCAACTTATTTTTTTATTTTCATGCTTGTGATTTTGTTGTCATATCTAAGAATTCATTGCCAAACCCAAGATTATGAAAATTTGTTTATTTTTAGCTCCCTTATGAGTGAGAACATGCAATATTTCTTTTTATGTGCCTGGTTAATTTTACTTAATATAATTTTCTGTTAAGTTCATCCACGTTCCTGTGATGGCAAAATTTCATTCTGTTTTATGGCAGAGTAGTATTCCATGGTGTATATGTACCACATTTTCCTTATCTAGCCATCCATCAATGGACATTAAGGTTGGTTCAAACTCTTGGTTATTTAATTGGAGAGTTTAATCTGTTTACATTTAAGTTATTACCGATATGTGAGAACTTCCATTACATTAATTGTTTTCTGGTTTTTTTGAAGATGCTTAGTTTCTTTCTTTTTCTCTTGTTATTTACTGTGGATTGGTGGTTTTTTGTGGTACTAAGCTTTGTTTTCTTTCTCTTTCTCATTTGTGTATCTGCTGTAATTTTTTCTTTTTTTTTTGTGGTTACCTTGGGGCTAACCTTGAGCCTTGTAATTATAAAAAATCTATCTTAAGCTGATGGCAACTTAATGTTGGTTGCATGAAAATACATTAGACTCTCCCCCCGACACACACAGTTTATATTTTTGCCTTAATTTACATATTTTATACTTTCTTTTAAAAATTTATACATCTCTACGGGGTACAAAGTTGACTATCAGTACTTGTGTATAGTATGTGATGATCAAATCAATATTATTAGCATGTTTATCATTACAAATCACAAGTATTTTTTGTGTCCCTTACTCGATTACTTCCTATCCCCTCTCTCCCTTTCCCATCTCTAGTAACTATAAGTCTGTTTTCTCCTTCTGAAAGTTCAATGTTTTATTATGGTATCTCTTTATTTCTTTGTTTCTTAGCTCCCACTTATGAGTGAGGACATGTGGTTATTCTCTTTCTGTGCCTGGATTATTTCATTTAACATAACTTTCTCCAAGCTCATCTATGTTTCTATGAATAGAGAATTTCATTCTTTTTTATGACTGAGTAGTATTTCACTGTGTATATATATCACATTTTCCTTATCCAGTCATCCATTGCTGGACATTTAGGTTGGTTCCATGTCTTGGCTATTGTAATTTATATCTATTGTATATTCTTTAACCACTATTGGTAGTTTTTGTTATTTTTTAAGCATTTTAACTTTAAACCTTCTTTATACTAGAGGATTCAAAGATTTCCATAGGACCATTACTTCACAGGAATATTCTGAGTTTGATTTATGAATTTACCATATCTGGTGAATTTCATAATCTCTAATATTTTCATGATAGTAATTATCATCTTTTAATTTGCAGTCGTAGCACTCCCTTAAGCATTTCTTATAAGGCTAGTCTAGGAGTGAGGAATTCCCTCAGTTTCTGCTTGTCTGGGCAGGTCTTTATTTCTCTCTCATTTCTGAAGGATGACTTTGCTGGATAAAGTATTCTTGGCTTCTCCCTCTGGAACTTCTATTATTTGAACATTTGTTCTCTTAATGCTGTCCCATAAGTCTCATAGGCTATGTTCATTCTTTTTTATTCTTATTTCTTTTTTTCCCTCTGACCGGGATATTTCAAAATATCTGTCTTTAAGTTAAAAAATTCTCTCTTCTGCTTGATCTAATCTGTTGTTGAAGCTCTCAATTGTATTTTTTCTTTAATTTGTTGAATTCCTCAGTTGCAAGATTTCTCTTTGGTTCTTTTTTATATTTATCTCTTTGTTAAACTTATTATTCAGCTCATGAATTGTTTTCCTGATTTCTTTGAACTGTTTGTGTGTATTCTCTTGTATCTGATTGAGTTTCCTTAAGATTATTTGACATTCCTTTACAGGCATTTTGTAACTGTCCTGTTCTTTGGCATCTCTTACTGGAGACTAACAGTATTCCTTTAGGAGCATCACATTTCCTTGCTTTTTCATGTTTCTTGTGTCTCTACATTGATATCTATGCATCTAATTGAGTAGTTGCTTTTTCCAATTTTATGGATTGGATTACATAGAAATGTCTTTTTCCTATAGGTGTGTTCTTGGGAGTCTGTTGGATATGTTGTATTGGCTTTGATTTTGGGTGGGCTCAGTAGCATTGTCTCTGTGCAGTCTCCTTTTGGTTGAAATCCCCTTCAGTGGTGTTTTCAGGAGTTTGTGCCAACCCTGGCATTGTTTTGCTAGGTTGGAGACTCTGGGCTGATTGTTGGACCAGGCATGTGCTGGCACAGAGGGCCAAACAGTTGTTTGGTGGTCAATCTGAGGCTCAGAGTCACTGCCTGACCACTGTTGGGCCAAGCATGGGCACACCACTCTGAAGTCATCTTTTCCAAGGGATGTTGTGCTGCCTGATGAGTTTTGGGGCTGAAAACAGATGAGACTGGGTGTGGGGTAGGGGTGTCAAGTGGCTCTGTGAAGGCCTGTCAAAGGAATGGATGCCACTGTCTGTTCAGGAGTTGGTGTGCGTGGGCAAAGCAGGGCCAGGTGGCTCTATGAAGGCCCACTGGAGGATGTGGAGCCACCACCCAATTTGCTGTCAAGCAGGTGGCAGTTGTGCACAAGTGCAGTAGGACCTGGCATCTTTATGGAGGGCCATTGGATCAGTTGTTGAGCCCAGAGCTAGACTACAAGGGTGCAACAGGGTCCAGCTGCTCTATGGAGGGCTGCCAGGTGGAGGCAGAGCCACTGTTTGACCCACTGTGCAGCTATGAGTGGGCATGCACTGGTGTAACAGATCCTGGCTATTCTATGGAGGGCCACCAGATCAGAAGTTGAGCCTGGTGCAAATCTGCAAGGGTGTACCAAGGCCCAGGAGTTCCATGGTGGCCTCCCAGTGGGAGGCAGGGCAATTGCCTGGTTCACTGTTGGGCAAAGAGTAGGCCTACACTGAAGCAGCAAGGGCTGGCAGCTCTGTAGAGGCCTAAAGTGAAGGGCCAAAGCCACTGCTCAATTCACCATTGGTCAGGGATCAGGTGTACAGTGGTGCAGCAGGGCCAGTCAGCTGTGTAGAGGGCTACTGGAGCAAGCCATCAAGGGTGCAGCCAGGTACAGCAGTTCTGTAAAGGCCTACTGTAGAGGGTCAAAGCCCCTGCCTGATCCACAGTCATTCAGGGAGCAAGTATACACTGGTGCACCATGGACTGACTACTCTGTAAAGGGCCTCCGGATCAGCTGCTGAGCCTGGAAGAAGTCTGCAGCAGGCCCCTGGCTATAGGAGGAGATGGAAATGCCACCAGGCTGGCTGTAGGCCAGCATGGGCATCTGTGAGCTCAGGGGGCCCATGGGTTGTGTGGGGTGGGTGCACATGAATGTGGTGGACTGATGCTTATTGGTAGCTTCTCTGCTGAGTAGATCTGCCTGCTTGCCTGGGGGAGGAGGTGCTGTATGGGTTCAGACACTGGAGTCTTGGGCTTTCTGTCTGGCCTAGGCTCCAGGCAGACAGGGTTGTGGTCCTGCAGGCACCACGTGAATGTGATAGAATGAAGATTGGGCCTCAGGACGGAAGGAGTTAGTTTCCACCACTCCCCAGGGCAGGATGCACTCTAATTGGGGGTTTGGTTTCAAGATGGTGCTGTCCCATAGCCGATTAGGTTGGAAAGGGGGGTTCCTCTCCACGGGTTTCTACTATGAGGCTGTAAAGGTGCACAAACTCCCAGCTACTCTACACTTGGGTTTGGATCCTGAGGACTGGGGGACTCTCTTGTGGCAGGAATTTCTGTCTTTTGTGGTGGCAGCAGATACAGCTGGGCTTTTTCTAGCTTACCTTCTCTCTGCCTGACTATGAGCTGGTCCCTGTGGTGAGGCAGAGGCTGGATGACTTGCTCTGCTTTCGATGGTGTTATCCTCATCTTCTGTGCTCCACAAGGATTTTGTGACTCCCCTGGTGATCTTCAGTGTACTTCTTCAGTTGTTACTGTTAAAATGTAGTTGTTTATTTGTTGTTTTGGTCTTTTTTTCTGTTGGGGAGGACAAGCACTAGACAACTTTAGTTGGCCATCTTGCTCTGCCCTCTCTCTTGACTTCCTCCTTTCCAATTTGGATGCCCTTTATTTCTTTTTCTTGCCTAATTCCTGTGGCTAGGACTTCCAATACTATGTTAAATAGGAGTGGAGAGAGTGGGTATCCTTGTCTTGTTCCAGTTCTTAAGAGGAAAGCTTTCAGCTTTTCCTCCTTCAGTATGATGTTAGCTGTGGGTTTGTCAATAGCCTTTATTGTATTAAGATAATTTCCTTCTATATCTAATTTGTTGAGAGTCTTTATCATGAAGAGATGTTGAATTTTATCAAATGCTTTTTGTCTATTGAGATAATCATATTTTTTTCTTTCATTTTGTTGATGTGATGTATTAGGTTTATTGATTTGCATATGTTAAACCATCCTTGCATCCTTGGGATAAACCTTATTTGATCATTGTGTATAATCTTTTTGATGTGCTGTTGGATTCGGTTTGCTACTATTTTGTTGAGGATGTTTGCATTTGAGTTCATTAGGGATATTGGACTGTAGTTTTCTTTTTTTGTTGTGTCCTTGTCTCATTTTGCTATCAGGGTAATGCTGGCTCATAGTATGAGTCTGGAAATTCTGTCCACTTAAATTTTTTGGAATAGTTGAAGAAGTATTGGTATTAGTTCTTCTTTAAATGTTTGGTAGAATTCAGCAGTGATATCATCTGGTCCTGGACTTTTCTTTGTTGGGAGACTTTTTATTACTGACTCAACCTTGTTACTTGTTATTGGTCTATTTAGGTTTTTTATTTCTTCTTGGTTTCAGTCTTGGTAGGTCATATGTGTCCAGAACTTTATCTATTTCTTCTCAGTTTCCATATTTATTGGTGTATACTTGTTCATAATATTCTCTGGTGATCTTTTGTATGTTGGCGCTATGTGTTGTAATGTCTACACTTACATTTCTAATTTTATTTATTTGAGTATTTCCTCTTTTTGTCTTGGTTAGTCTGGCTAATGGTTTGCTGATTTTGTTTATCATTTCAAAGAACCAAGTTTTCATTTGATTAATCTTTTGTATTGTATTTTAGTGTCAATTTTATTTATTTCTTCTTTGATTTTTATTATTTCTTTTCTCCTACTTATTTTGGGTTTAGTTTGTTCTCGCTTTTCTAGTTCCTTGAGGTACATTGTTAGGCTGTTTATTTGAACTCTTTCTTTCTTTTTTTTGTGATGCAGGCATTAATTGCTACCAACTTTCCTCTTAATATTGCCTTGTCTGTATCACATAGGTTTTGGTATGCTGTGTTTCTGTTTTCATTACTTTCAAGAAATGTTTTGATTTCCTTTGTAATCTCTTCCTTGACACATTGGTTTTTCAAGAGCATGTTGTTTAATTTCCATGCATTTGTTTAGTTTCACAAGTTCCTCTTGTTATTGATTTCTAGTTTTATTCCATTATGGTCAGAAAAAAATACTTAATATGATTTTGATTTTTTAAAAAACTTGTTGAGACTTATTTTGTGGCCTAACATATGGTTAACCCTGGAGAATGTTCCATGTGCTGATGAAAAGAATGTGTATTTTGCAGCTGTTGGGTGAAATGCTCTGTATATGTCTGTTAGGTTCATTTGGTCTGTATTGCCATTTAATTCCATTGTTTCCTTGTTGTTTTTCTGTTTCAGTGATCTGTCCAATGCTGAGTATGGTGTTAAAGTCCTGAACTATTATTGTGTTGGTGTCTATCTCTCCTTTTAGATCTTATAATATTTGCTTTATATATCTGCGTGATCTGGCGTTGGATGCATGTATATTCATAATTGTTGTATTCTCTTGCTGTATTGATGCCTTTATCATTACATAGTGCCCTTCTTTGTCTCTTAGTACAGATTACAGATTTTGATTTAAGATATAAGCATAGCTACTCCTGCTCACTTTTATTTTCCATTTGCAGGGAATATCTTTTTCCATCACTTCACTTTTAGTCTATGTGTGTCTTTGTAGGTAAGGTGTATTTCTTCTAGGCGGCATATGAATGGGTCATTTAAAAAAAATCCATTCAGGCAGTCTGTCTTTTAATTGGGGCACTTAATATGTTTACATTGCAGGTAATTAGTGGTATGTGAGGTCTTACTTCTGTAATTTTGTTGGTTATTTTCTGACTGTTCTGCATATCCTTTGTTCCTTTCTTTCTTCCTTATTGTTTATACTTGTGGTTTGGTGTTTTTCTATATTAATAAGGTTTGATTCCTTTCTGTTTGTATTTTGTGTATCTATCTGTATAATTGTTTATAGTAATCTCTTATGATTCTGTTTGTTTCTGGGCATCAGTTTTAATTCTCCTCCTTCACTTCTGATCTTTGTTATTTGAGTTTTCTCTCTTTTTTCTTAGTTTCCCTAGGTAAGGATTTGTCAATTTCACAGTTATTTTCAAAAAACCAACTCTTAATTTTAATTTTTCTCTATCCTTTTTATATTCTGTAGTTGATTTATCTTTGTTCTAATCTTTATTATTTATTCTGCTAACTGTGAGATTACAGTAGTCCCCCCTTATCCATGATGCATACATTCCAAGACCTCCAGTGGATACCTGAAATAGTACTGAACCTTGTACATACTATGTTTTTTCCTGTACATATATACTGTCAGTCCATTTTCTGTCTCTTATAATACCTACAAGTAGGTAGTTTATAAGGAAAAAAATATTTCTTACAGGTTTGGAGGCTGGGAAGTTCAAGGTTGAGGGGAAACACCTGGTGAGGGCCTTCTTGCTGGTAGGGACTCTCTGAAGAGTCCTGAGGTGGTACAATGCATCACATGGTGAGAGGACAAGACCACACTAATATGCTAATTTAGGTCTCCCTTCCTCTTCTTATAGTCACCAGATCTACTCCTATGATAACACATTAATCCATTAAACCATTAATACATGAATGAATTAATCCATTTATGAGGACACAGCCCTAGTGATCCAATCACTTTTTAAAAAAAGTCAACTGAATGGAATTTTATTATGTAATTAAAGTTATGTTTTTAATTTTAAGCCCTTCATTCGACCTATCCCTTCCCAAACCCTCATGATCCAATCATTTCTTAAAAGCCCCACCTCATGATACTGCCACATTAGATATTAAGCTTCAGCATTAATTTTGGAGGGGACTTTCAAACCATAGCACACACTTTTGACAAATTTTAATTCATAAATTAGGCACAGTAAGATATTAACAACAATAACTAGTAATAAAGTAGATCAATTATAACAATATACTGTAATCAAAGTTATCTAAATGTGGTCTCTCTCTCATAACATCTTATTGTACTGTAGTCACATATTTTCAGACTTCACTTAACCATGGGTAGTGAAAACCATGGAAAGTGATACCATGGATAAGGAGGGACTACTGTATCTTGTAATTCTTTTTTTAATTCCTGGAGTTGATTTGAAATATTTCTTCTTTTTTAATATAATAGTTTACCACTATAAATTTCCTTTTTAGTCTTGCTTTTGCTGCATCCCATAAGTTTTGGTGTGTTGTGTATTCATTTCCATTTGTCTCAAGATATTTTCTGATTTACCTCATGGTTTCTTCTTTAACCCACTGATTGCTTAAGAGCGTGTTGCTTAATTCACACATATTTGTGAATTTTCCAGTTGTCTTTCTGCTATTGATTTCTGGTTTTATTCCATTGTGGTCAGAAAAAACGACTTTGTATAATTTCAATATTTTTTAGATTTATTAAGACCTGTTTTGTGGACTAACATGTGGTCTATCCTGGAGAATGTTTCATGTGCACTTGAAACAGAATTTTCCTATTTTGGGGTCAACTGTTTTGTATATGTTCTTAGGTCCATTCTGTGTATAGTGTTGTTTAAGTTCTCTGTTTCCTTATTGATCTTCTGTCTGGTTGTTCTATTCATAATTAATAGTGGGGTTTTGAAGTCTCCTACTATAATTGTGTTATTATCTAATTCTAACTTTGATTCTGTCAGTGTTTGCTTAATATATTTTGGATCTCTGATGTTAGGTGCATATGTATTTGTAATTGTTTTATCTTCTTAGTGAATTGACCCTTTTATCATTATATAATGTCTTTGTTTCTTGTGATTTTTTGACTTAAAGTTCATCTTGTTTGATATAACTATGGCCACCCCTGCTCTCTTTTGGTTACCATTTGCTTGAAATACCTTTCCCCCTTCTTTCACTTCAGCCTATGTGTGTCCTTAGATCTAAAGTGAGTCTCTGTAAGCAGCATATTCATGAATCTTTTAAAAAATCCACTTAGACAATGTATGTGTTTTGATCGAGTTCAACTCATTCATATTTAAAGTAATTTCTAATAGGGAAGGACTTGCTATTTTCATTTTCTTAATTGTATTCTGTATGTCTTCCTGATTTTTTTTGTAGTGACATGCTTTGATTTCTCTCTCATTTCCTTTTGTTATATTTATTTTAAACTGATAACTACTTCAATCACATAGCAACCCCCTATTTCTTTACACCACAGCCACCTCCCACCTTATTTTATTCATGTTACAAATTACATCTTTTTATATTGTGTATCTGTTAACATAATAGTTTAAAAAATGCTTTTGTCTTTTAAATTCTATACCAGAATTTAACATGATTTACACACCAACATTACAATACTGCTGGGTTTTCTATTTGTCTATGCATTTATGTTTATCAGAGAGTTTTGTATTTACATATGCTTTTGTGTTGTTGTCTAGTGTCCTCTCATTTGAACTTGAGAGACTCCATTTAGCATTTCTTATAGGACAGGTCTAGTGGTGTTGAACTCCCTTAATTTTTGTTAATCTGGGAAAATCTTAATTTTTACATCACATTTGAAGGACACTTTCTCCAAACACAGTATTCTTGGTTGGCAGGTTTTTTTTTCTTTGATTAGTTCAAATGTGTCACCTTATTCTCTTCTGGCTTTCAAAGTTTCTCGTGAGAAATCCATTGATAATCTTATCAGAGTTCCCTTTAACTCGATGAGTCACTTTTCTCTTGCTGTTTTCAAGATTCTCTTTTTGTCTATGACCTTACAGTTTTATTATAATACGACGGTGTGAGCATCTTCAGGTTTTTCCCAGTTGGACTTCATTAAGCTTCTTCAATTTGTATGTCCATCTCCTTCTTCAATTTTGAGAAGTTTTTGACAAATGTTTTTTCAAGTAGACTCACTTCTCCTTTCTCTCCTTCTCAGATTCATATAATGGGTATATTGGTCTGTTTAATGGTGTCCTATAAATATCTTAGGATCTCTTCACATTTCTTTATTGTTTTTTCTTTTTGCTCCCCTGCTTCTATAATTTCAGATGACTTGTGTTCGTGTTCAAAGATTCTTTCTCATATTTGATTGAGTTTGCTGGAAATTTTCTAGTAAAGTTTCAATTCAGTTATTGTATTTTTCACTTGCAGAATTTCTTGTCCTTTTTTACAGTTTCTACCTCATTGTTCATGCATTTTGTTCATGCATTATTTTCCTGACTCGTTTAGTTGTCTATCTGTGTTCTCTTTTAGCTCACTGAACATCTTTAAAACAATTATTTTAAACTCTTTGTCAGTTATTTTATAGATCAACATTTCTTTAGGCTTGGTTTCTGGAGATTTATTTTTTCCTTTATTTTTTATTTTTTAAAAAATGACCGGTAAGGGGATCTCAACCCTTGGCTTGGTGTTGTCAGCACCACGCTCAGCCAGTGAGCGAACTGGCCATCCCTATATAGGATCTGAACCTGTGGCCTTGGTGTTATCAGCACCGCACTCTCCTGAGTGAGCCACGGGCTGGCCCATATTTTTGCCTTTAATTGGATCATATTTCATGTTGTTTTTGTATGCCTTGTGATCTTTTGCTGAATTTTCAACATTCAAAAAAACAGACAACTTTCCTAGTCTTTATGCACTGGCCTCATACACACCTTCACAAATCAGCCCAGCTACAGATTTTGTGGGGCCTTCAAACATTTTCAGGGAATACATCTTCTCTGAGCTTGTGTGTAATCTTCTAATAAAGATTTTCTCCCCATATTGATGCTCCTCAACTTACAATGTGTTTATATCCTGATAAACCCATTGTAAGTTGAAAATGCATTTAGTACTCTGACGAATTCATTGTAAAGTTGAAAAATTGCAAGTCACACTATTGTAAGTCTAGATATTCCTTGATTTACGATGGGGCTATGTCCCAAGCCTATTGTAAAGTCAAAAATTTCTGAGTCAAATCGTTATAACTTGAGGATTGTCTCTATCTTTTTCAGCAGTTTGTCATCCCTTCCTCCTCCTAGTGTCTTTCTGTGGTAATACAGCCTCTCTGGTGCAACAAGCCATGGCACTTGCCTTTGTTGTTTGTAGTCCCCAGGCATCCAAACTATGCTTGTTCTTATCAGTGGTCTGAATCAGGCAAGACAGAAACCAGTACGTCTGGCAGTCCCCTTAAAAGCCAAAACTTATAACACACATTGTACTCTTCTTTTTCATTTCCATAGGAGAAATTGTGAGTTGGAAGTTTTCTCCCAATTGTGCAGTGCTGTGCTGGCTATGTAGAAGGGCTCTAGTAAATAAATGCAATGAACTTCTTACCTTCTTAGTTGCAGTTCTTCTTGGCTTTATGCTTGCCTGTGGTGCTGCAACCTTTTAGCTGGTTTTTGGAGTTCTCACAAAGGCAATTTAGACCATATGTTGTTGTTAAGTCAGTATCTCTGTGGTGGAAAGGTGGCCTGGTGCTTCCTATTCCACCACCTTGATGATGTCTCTCTTGATTGTCTTTTTTGATAGGGATTTTGATCTACTGAATCTGTAGAACACTTTGGGGAGTTTTGCCATTTTAACAACATTAAGTCTTTTAATCCATGAACATGGTACATTTTTCCATTTATTTAGATCTTTAATTTCTTTGAACAATGTTTTGTAGTTTTCAGAGTAAAAGTTTTTACATATTTGTTAAATTTATTCCTATGTATTATGTTTTTTTTTAGTGTTGATGTACATGGAATTTCTTTCTTTATTTCATTTTTGAAATGTTTACTGCTAGGGTATGAAAATAGAACTGATTTTTTCATGTTGATTTTGTATCCTGCAACTTTGCTGAATTTGTTTATTAGGTCTAATAACTTTTTTTGGTTATGTTATTTATTGTTTCCTATATATAAGATTATGACATCTGTAAATAGTGATAATTTTACTTCTTTTTTCATTTGGATGTCTTTTATTTATTTTCCTTGTCTTATTGCTGTGGCTAGACCTTCCGTTGTTGAATATCAGTGGTCAAAGCAGGCATCATTGTCTTGTTAATAATATTAGAGAAAAAGCTTATAGTCTTTCACCATTGAGAATTAGCTGTGGATTTTTCATAAATGCTTTTTATCATGTTGAAGAAGTTGCTTCTATTCACAGATTATTGAGTGTTTTTATCATGAAGGAGTGTTTAATTTTGTCAAATGCTTTTTCTGCATCAATGCAGATGATCATACAGTTTATTTGGATTCTATTATTGTGGTGTATTGCACTGATTTTTGCATATTGAACTACTCTTCCATTTCTGGGATAAATCCCATTTGATCATGGTGTATAATGCTTTTAATATGCTTTGAATTTGGTTTGCTAATATTTTGTTGATAATTTTTGTATCTATATTCATAAGGGCTGCATTTTCCTTGTCATGTATGCTTGGTTTTAGAATCAATGTAATTTTAGACTCAGAATGAATCAGGCAGTTCTCTCTTTAATTCTTTTTTTTGGAAGAATTTGAGATGGATTGCTGTTAATTCTTTAAATGTTTGGTAGAATTCACTAGTGAAGCCATCTAGTACTGGGCTTTTTCCTTTTGGGAAGGTTTTTCATTACTTATTCAATATCTTTACTTGTTACAGGTTGCTATGGTTCAACTCATGTTGAAATTTGATCCCCAATACGGCAGAGTTGGGAGATAGTGCCTAATGGGAGGTGTTTGGGTCATGGAGGGAGAGCCCTCATGAGTAGATTAATGCCCTTTTGCAAGAGTGAGTGAGTTCTTGCTCTTGTGAGAATAAATTAGTTCCCAAGAAAGTGGGTTGTTATAAGAAAGCCCAGTCTCTCTTGCATGTCTCTTCATACCTCCCCACTTCCCCTTCTGCTTTTCTGCCATGATGTGATGTATCATGAAGCCCTCACCAGAAGCCCACCAAACACCAGGGCTATGCATCTTGGACTTCCTACTTCCAGAATAATGAGCCAAATAAACCTCTTTTTAAAAATAAATTTCCCAGTCTCAGGTATTCTGTTATAGCAACACTAAAAGACACAGTTCTATTCAGACTTTCTCTTTCTTCTTGATTCAGTTTTGGTAGTTTGGATGTTTCTAGGAATTTTTCCAGTACATCCAGGTCATCTGGTTTGTTGATATCTGATTGTTCTGGACAATGTAATAGTATTCTCTTTTAATTTCTACAAATTTGATGGTGATGTCCCCACTTTAATTTCTGATTTTACTAATTTAAGTCTTCCTTTTTTTCCTTAATCACTCTGACTAAAGGGTTGTTAGTTTTGTTAAAAGAAACAACTTTTATTTTCTTTGATTCTCTATATCGTCTCATCTATACTTTGTTTCATTTATGTGTGCTGTATTCATTATTTTATTCTTTCTGCTAGCTTTGAATTTAGTTTGTTCTTTTTCTAGATCCATAAGATATAAAGGCGGGTTATTGATTTGAGATACTACTTCATTTTTTAATAAGTCATTTACAACTTTACATTTCTACCTTAGCACTACTGTTGTTGTATTCCATGAGTTTTGGCATGTTGTGGTTCTGTTTTCAACTTGTCAGAGAATTTTTACATTTCTCTCCTGAGTTTTTCTTTGACCCATCAGTTGTTTAAAAGTGTGTTGTCTAATTTCCACAGATGCGGAAAATTTTCAGTTTTTCCTCTATTATTGATATGTAATTGTAGTCCATTGTGACCAGAGAGAATACTTTGCATAATTTCAACCTTTTAAATTTTATTCAGACTTGTTTTGTGATGTAACATATATTCTTTCCTGAAAGATGTGCCATGAGTACTTGAGAAGAATGTATTCTGCTGTTGTTGAGTAGAGCATTCTCGTTTTTGTTTGTTTTTACAATATATGTTGTCTTTAGGGTACAGCATTCTGTATAAGTGTATTTGGTCTGGTTGGTTTATAATGTTGCTCAAGTCCTCTATTTTCTTGCTGTTTTTTCTAGATGTTTTGTCCATTATTGAAAGTGGGGTATTGAAGTTTGAACTACTATTGTAAAACTATTAATCCCTTCAATTCTGTCATTTCTTTTGCTTCATATATTTTGGCCTTCTTTTGTTAGGTGCATATATATGTAATTGTTATATTTTCCTGATCAATTGACCTTTTAATCAATATATAATGTCCTCCTTTGTCACTTGTAATTATTTTTTACTTAAGTCCATTTTTTTTCTGATATTAGTTTAGTCACTTTTCCTCTCTTTTGGTGACTGTTTGCATGGAATATCTTTACCCATTCTTTCACTTTTTGGGGGGTAAAGTGTCATTTTTTCATTGTGGTAAAATATACATACACAAAATTTACCATTTTAACAATTTTTAAGTATATAGTTCAGTGGCATTGAAAGCATTCACAATGTTGTCACTACTACTCATTTCCAGAAACTTGTCTTCATACCAAATAGAAACTATGTACTTATTAACAATAATTACCCAGTCTCCTTTCCCCAAAGTCCTAGATTGTGAAGCTTTGCTTGATTCCACTTTATATTCCTTAAAAGCAGCTCATGGAGGAAAATATTACTGTAGGTGACCCTAGTTTTATTAGTTTTGTAATTTTCAGCTTTATTGAGTTATAATTGACAAATAAGATAGTGTGTATTTATAATGCACAACATGATGATTTGATGTATGTATACATTGTAAAATGATTACCGCAATTGAGCAAAACATTGATCACCTCATATAGATATCTTTTTTTTTTCGTGAGAAATCTTAAGATCTACTGTCAGTGAAGTATACACTACAGTATACAGTACAGGATTATTCATTCACATATAATCTACATTATTTTTTTTTGTCTTTAGTGAGTGATTAATTTAGTTCAATTATTCTAAAAATGTAGATTTGCTTACATAGATTTAGTCTTTACCTGATTCATTTTCATTGTGAATTTCTATAAATCTACTGCTAAAATTACAAAATATTTTATACAGAATATACAGATAGGTAACGATAAGTTATGATTTAAAGATTGCTAATATTGTTAACTAGGCAATTCATTAGTTTGTGAATTGATCAAAACATCTACAAACTTGGCACTATGACTAATGTTCTGAACTGTAATTTCTCAAAGAAATATATTTATGATGTTCTTGTTTTCAAGTTAGACATCAATTGTGTTCTAGAGACAAGTGTGTAAATAGTGGAGCTAGCTCCAACCATCACTCATACACATGCACATATAACCTTCCTATTTTTAATGTCCAAATAGTGGGAGCCAAAACTGAAAAAAGAAGTGTTCTCAATACTTAAGAGCAGGACAACATATCTGTGTGTGCCATTGCTGGAGAAAGTTGTTTTTTTTTTTCCATGTTGACAGGTATTTTTATTAAGAATAGTTTTTCCTAAATAGCTGAACAGTTTTCCTTATACCATTCATTGTATATTTCTTCTGTTTTTTTTGTTTTAATTTATCAATATACAATGTAGTTGATTTTTGTGTCCCTTTACCAATTCCTCCTTTTTCTCCCTCCCTCTCCCTCCCCCCCCCATAAACATCATATCTGTCCACATGTCTTGACAAAATCAAGGAATTGTTGTGATTGTTGTGTCTTCTCCCCCCCTTTGTTTGTATATTTATTTTTATTAGCACTCACAAATAAGTGAGAACATGCGGTATTTCTCTTTCTGTGCCTGGCTTATTTCACTTAATATTCTCTAAGTCCATACATGTTGCTGCAAAATGGTAGTAATTCATTTTTTAATAGCAGAGTAGTATTCCATTGTGTAGATATACCATATTTTCTTACCCACTCATCTGATGATTAGCATTTAGGCTGGTACCAATGCTTGGCTACTGTAAATAGTTCTGCAATAAACATGGGAGTACAGGTGTCACTTCGACATGATGATTTCCATTACTCTGGATACATACCCAGCAGTGGAATAACTGGGTTGTATGGTAGATCTGTCTGTAATTGTTTGTGGAACCTCCATACCATTTTCCATAAAGACTGCACCATTTTGCAGTCCCACCAAAAGTGTGGGAGGGTTGCTTTTTCTCCACATCCTTGCCACCATTTGTCATTCTCAATCTTTTGGATATTAGCCATCCTAACTGGAGTGAGATGGTATCTCAAAGTGGTTTTGATTTGTATTTCCCAAATGCAGGGTAATGTTGAGCACTTTTTCATGTGTCTGTTGGCCATTAATTATATCTTCCTTTGTGAAATGCCTATTTAGCTTATTTGCCCATTTTTGAAATTGGGTTACTTGTTTTTTTGCTGTAAAGTTGTTTGACTTCCTTGTATATTCTGGATATTAATCCTTTGTCAGATGTATATTTTGCAAATATTTTCTCCCACTCTGTTGGTTGTCTTGTTGCTTGGTATTTGTTTCTTTTGCTGTGCAGAAGCTTTGTAGTTTGATATAATCCCATTTTTTTCCCTTTGGTTGCCTGTGCTTTTGGGGTCATATTCACAAAATCTGTACCCACTCCTACTTCCTAGAGTATTTCCCCTATGTTATCTTTAAGAAGATTTATTGTTTCAGGATGTATATTTAATTCTTTAATTCATTTTGAGTTGATTTTGGTATATGGTGAGAAGTATGGGTCTAGTTTTATTCTCCTGCACACGGATATCCAGTTTTTCCAGCACCATTTGCTAAAGAGGCAGTCTCTTCCCCAGTGTGTAGACTTGGTTCCTTTGTCAAAGATAAGATGGCTGTAGGTGTATGGGTTGATTTCTGGATTCTCTATTCTATTCCATTGATTCGTGCTTCTGTTTTTATGCCAGTACCATGATGTTTTGGTTATTATAGCTTTGTAGTATAGTTCAAAGTCAGGTAGTGTTATGCCTCCAGATTTATTTATTTATTTTTTTGCTCAGAATTGCTTTAGCTATTCGTGGGCTTTTGTTATTCCATGTGAATGTCTGGATAGTTTTTTCAATTTCAGAGAAAAACATCAGAAATTTGATGCAGATTGCATTGAATCAGTAGATCACTTTGGGCAGTATGGACATTTTCACAATGTTAATTCTTCCAATCCAAGAGCATGGGATATCTTTCCATCTTCTTGTGTCCTCCTTAATTTCTCTCAACAGTGGTTTGTAGTTCTCACTGTGGAGATTTTTCACATCCTTGGTTAACTTTATTCCTAAGTATTTTAATTTTTTGGTAGCTATTGTAAATGGGTTAGCTTTCTTGATCTCTTTTTCTGCATGTTCACTGTTGGAGTACAGAAATGCTACTGATTTTTGTGTGATGATATTGTATCCTGCAACTTTGCTGAAATCATTTATCAACTAAGAGTTTTTTTTGTAGAGGCTTTAGGCTGTTTGATATATAGGATCATGTCATCTGCAAACAGGGACAGTTAGACTTCATATTTTCCAATCTGGATGCCCTTTATTTCCTTCTCTTCTCTGATTGCTCTGGCTAGTACTTCCCACACTATGTTGAATAGGAGTGGTGAGAGTGGGCATCTGTGTCTAGTTTCTGTACTTAAGGGAAAAGCTTTCAGCTTTCCCCCATTCAGAATGATATTGGCAGTGGGCTTATCACATATGGCTTTAATTATGTTGAGATACTTCCTGTCTATACCTAACTTGTAGAGAGTCTTTATTATGAACGAATGCTGAATTTTGTCAAAATGCTTTTTCCGCATCTATAGAGATGATCATATGGTCTTTGTCTTTGATTTTATTGATGTGGTGTATCACATTTATTGATTTGCATATGTTGAACCAACGTTGCATCTCTGGGATGAGTTTCACTTGATCATGGTATATAATTCTGTGTATGTGTTGTTGTATTCTGTTAGCTAGTATTTTATTGAGGATTACTGCATCTATATTCATCAAGTATATTGGCCTGTAGTTTTCTTTTTTAGTTGTATCTTTACCTGGTTTTGGTATCAGTGTGATGTTTGCTTCATAGAATGAGTTTGGGAGAATGGCCTCTGTTTCAACTTTTGGAATATTTTGTAGAGAATTGGTGTCAATTCCTCTTTGAAGGTTTGGTAGAACTCTGTAGTGAATCCATCTGGTCCTGGGCTTTTCTTTGTTGGGAGCCCTCTGATAACAGCTTCAATCTCTTTTATTGTTATTGGTCGTTCAGATTTTCTACATCTTCTTGGCTCAGTTTTGGTAGCTTGTGTGTGTCCAGAAATTTATCCATTTCCTCCAGATTTTCAAATTTGTTGGGGTATAGTTGTTTATAGTACTCTCGAATGATTCCTTGTATTTCAGATGCATCAGTTGTAATATTGTGTTTTTCATTTCTAATTTTTGTTATTTGGGTCTCCTCTCCTCTTTTTTTAGTTAGCCTTGCGAATGGTTTGTCAATTTTATTTATCTTTTCAAAAACCAACTTTTTGATTCATTGATCTTTTGTACTGTTTTTTTTTTTGGTTTCAATTTCATTAAGCTCTGCTCTGATCTTAAACATTTCTTTCCATTGGCTAACTTTCGGTTTGGATTGTTCTTGTTTTTCTAGTTCTTTAAGGTGAAGTGTTAGGTTGTTTACTTGCCATCTTTCCATTCTTCTGAAGTAAGCATTTAATGTGATAAATTTCCCCCTTAGTACTGTTTTTTTTTTGACTGGTAAGGGGATCATAACCCTCAGCATGGTGTTGTCTGCATTATGCTCAGTCAGTGAGTGCAACGGCCATCCCTATATAGGATCCGAACACATGGCCTTGGCACTACAAGTGCCTCACTCTCCTGAGTGAGCCATGGGGCTGGTTCCTTCTTAGTACTGTTTTTACAGTATCCCATAGGTTTTGGTATGGTGTATCATTATTTTCATTAGTTTTAATAAAGTTTTTTGATTTCCTGTTTAATTACTTCTTGGACCCATATGTCATTAAATAGAATGTTATTTAATTTCTATGTGTTTATGTAGTTTCCAGGGTTTCATTTGTTATTTATTTCTAATTTTAATCCATTGTGATCTCAAAAAATACATGGAATAATTCCAATTTCTTTGAATTTGTTGAGACTTGATTTGTGACCTAACATGCTGATGTGACCTTCGTGCTGATGAGAAAAATGAATATTCTGTGGTTGGTGAGTGGAATGTTCTGTAGATATCTGCCAAGTCCAGTTGGTCTAAAGTGTTGTTTAGATCTTGTGTTTCTCTGTTGATTTTTTGCCTAGATGATCTGTCCAATTTTGAGAGTGGGGTGTTCAGGTCCCCTGCTATTATGATATTAGCATCTATCTTATTCTTAAGGTCTAGTAGTGTTTTCTTTATAAATCTGGCTGCTCAGATATTTTGTGCTTATATATTTATGATTGTTATGTCTTCTTGTTGGATAGATCCTTTTATCGTTATATAGTGGCCTTCTATATCTCTTTTTATGGTTTTTGTTTTAAAGTCTATTTTATCTGACATAAGAATAGCTACTCCAGCTCATTTTTCATTTCTCTTTTCATGGTATATCTTTTCCCACCCATTCACTCTCAGTCTATGTGTGTCTTTACAGATGAGGTGAATCTCTTGAAGGCAGCATATAGTTGGATCCACCATTTTAATGCAGTCAGTCAATCTGTGTCTTTTGAGTGGAGAATTTAATCTTTTTCCATTTGGAGTTATCACTGAAAGGTGTTGATTTACTCCTAGCATTTTATTTATTTTGGTTTGGATGTCTTAAATATCTTTTGTTTCTTTCTTTCTGATTTACTGTTTGTCTTTTGTATTTTTTGGTTTCTTAGGGTGGTAGATAAACTTTTTTTCTCTTTATTGTTAGCATTTTTATTTTACTGGTGGGTTTTGTTTTTTCTTGAGTATTTATTGCAGTGATGGTTGTTTTTCAGGTACCAAACCCAGTAGTCCTTTGAGAATTTCTTGTAAGGCTGGTTGTGTGGTGGTGAACTCCCACAGTTTTTGTTCGTCTGAGAAATATACCATTTTTCCTTCATTTCAGAAGGATAGCCTTGCTGGGTAAAGTATTCTTGGCTGGCAATGTTTATCTTTTAGTATTTTGAATATATCATCCCATTCTTTTCCAGCTTTTCAGGTTTCTCATGAAAAGTTTATATTAGTCTGATTGGGGCTCCCTTCTAGGTGACTTGACGCTTCTCGCATGCAGCTTTTAAGATTCTCTCTTTGTCTTTGAATTTTGCCAATTCGACTATAACATGTCTTGGAGAGGACTTTTTTGGGTTGAATACGTTTGGGGAATCTTTAAGCCTCCTGAATCTGAAGATCTGTTTCTTTCCCTATATGTGGGAAGTTTTCTGCCATTATTTCATTGAATGTGTTTTCAATGTCATTACCTTTTTCCTCTCCTTCTGGAACTCCCATGATTTGGATATTTGAGTTCTTAAGGTTGTCTGTTATCTCTCTTAGATTTTCTTCAATGTTTTTAATTCTTTTTTCTTTTCTTTTCTTTTTTTTGTCCTCTGGTGTTATTTCATACAGCCCATCTTCAAGGTCAGAAATTTTCTCTTCTGCTTGTTCTAGCCTGTTGGTTAAACTGTCTGTTGTGTTTTTTATTTCATTGAATGAATTCTTCAGCTCCACAAGCTCTGCTACATTCTTTTTCACAGCACTGATTTCTTTGTACATTTCTTCTTTTATGTTCTGTATACTTTTTCTCATTTTATTCTGTCTACCTGAGTTTCCTTGTATCTTATTTAGTTTCCTTTGAATTGTTGCTCTAAATTACTTGTCAGTGATTTCAAGGACTTCCTCTTCTATAGGATGTAGAGCTTGAGAGTTATTATTGCCCTTTCATGGTGTGGTGCTTTTTATTTTATTTTATATATTTATATTAAATATTTGTGATATACAAAGCTGATTGTCCCCCCTCTGCCCATGATGTGGGAGCCAGATTCATATTGGGGACATATCCATTACCAGAAATTTCTTTTTTACCCTTTGACCTCTTCCATTTATCCCCCAACCTCCCTTCCTCTCCCCCTCTCCCCTCAACTTTAATTTGTAGCCCTAGGAATGTTCCCTCCCTCTGTTGGATCATGGGACTACTGTGGTCTTTCTTTCCTATCTTCCTTTCTCTCTTAGCTCCCACATATGAGTGAGCACATGAGGTATTTATCCCTCTGTGCTTTTCTGGTTTCACTCAACATAAGTTTCTCCAGTTTCATCCATGTTGTTGCAAATGGAAGTATTTCATTCTTTTTTATGGCAGCGTAGTATTCCATAGTGTATATATACCACAGTTTTCTTATCCAATCATCTATTAATGGACATTAGGTTGGTTCCATATCTTGGCTATTGTAAACAGAGCTGCAAGGAACATGGGACTATAAGTATCTCTTTGGCATGATGATTTTCATTCCTCTGGATATATACCCAGAAGATGGTTTGCTGGATCATATGGAAGATCTATCTGTAGTTTTTTGAGAAACCTCCAAATTGTTTTCCAAAGTGGTTGTACTAATTTACATTCCCACCAACTGTGTAGGAGTGTTCCCTTCTCTCCACACCCTTGTCAGCATTTGTTATTCACCATCTTTTTGATTATAGCCAGTCTAACTGGAGTGAGGTGGTATCTCAACGTGGTTTTAATTTGCATTTCCCTGATGACTAGTGATGTTGAGCATTTTTTCACGTATCTGCTGGCCATTTGTATGTCTTCCTTGAAAAATGTCTATTCAGCTCCTTTGCCCATTTTTAAAATTGGGTCATTTCTTTTTTTACTGTATAGATGCTGGAATTCTATGTATGTTATGAATATTAGTTCCTTGTTGAATACATAGTTGGCAAAATTTTTCTCCCACTCTGTAGGTTGTCTTCTCACTCTGTTGATTGTTCCTTTTGCTGTTTAGAAACTTTTTAGTTTGATATAGTCCCATTTGTTTATTTTTTCTTTTGCTGCTTGTGTTTTTGGACTCATGTTCATAAAGCCTGTGCCCTGACCTAACTGCTGAAGTGTTTCACCTATATTTTCCCTTAGTAATTTTACAGTTTGGGGTCTTATACCTAGGTCTTTAATCCATTTTGAGTTGATTATAGGGTATGGTGAGAGATGCATGTCTAGTTTCTTTCTTCTGCACATGAATATCCAGTTTTCCCAGTACCATTGTTGAAGAGGCAATCTTTTCCCCAATATAGATTTTTGCTGCCTTTGTCTAATATCAGATGGGTATAAACCTGACGGGTGATTTCTGGGTTCTCAAATCTACTCCACTGGTCTGAATGTCTGTTTTATACCAGCCCCATACTGTTTTGGTTATAACAGCTTAGTGGTATAATTTGAAGTCAGGCAGAGTTATGCCTCTGGCTTTTTTTTTTTTTTTTTGCTCAGAATTGCTTTGCTATTTGGGATCTTTTGTTTTTCCATATGAAAGGTAAGATTGCTTTTTCCATTTCTGTGAAGAATGTCATTGGTATTTTGATGGGGATTTAATTGAATCTGTAGATTGCTTTGCGTAGTATAGACATTTTCACAATATTAATTCTTCCAATCCAAGAGCGTGGAATATCTTTCCATCTTTTTCTGTCTTCTTTAATTTCTTTCAGAAGTGGTTTGTAATTCTCATTGTAGAGGTTTTTCACCTCCTTGGTTAAGTTGATCCCTAGGTATCGTATTTTTTTGTTGACAATTGTAAATGGACTTACTTTCTTTTTTTCTTTCTGTTAATTCATTATTTTAGTATATAAATGCTACTGATTTCTGGGCATTTATTTTGTATCTTGCAACATTACTGAAGTTATTAACCAGCTCAAGGAGTTTTTTGATAGAGTCTTTAGGTTTTTCTATATATAGTATCATGTCATGTGCAAATAGGGAAAATTTGATTTCATCTTCTCCAATCTGGATTCCCTTTATTCCTTTCTCTTGCCTGATTGCTCTAGATAGTACTTCCAATACTATGTTGAATAGAAGTGGTGAGAGTGGACATCCTTGTCTTGTTCCTATCCTTAAAGGGAAGGCCTTCGGCGGACGATGCTAGTGTGTGAGATGCCAGGAGTGCGTGCTGGTCGCCCAGCACAACTCCCACGTGGCCCTTCTGCCGTGGGCGCCCGAGACCAAGAGCGACCACCCAGGCCCAGATGTTAACATTTTGAAAAAGCTTATGTTGTGACAACTTCTTCCTACCTGTCTCAGAGCCAACCCTGAACCAGTTGGGGCTTGAAATGGTTGGAGTGGTTTCTTCTTCCTCTCACTGAGGATTCTCCCACCTTTGCGTACTCTGTGGATCTCTTCTCCTCTTCCCCTGGAGCTCCAGTGGTCCCAGGTATTTGGAAGATGGCGACGGGTCTGGAGCGGGGGTGCCAGAAGACAGCGTGAGCCTGAGAGTTGTGTGCTGTGCTGCCAGAGTGCTATTTGCATTTCCAAGAGCAACAAAAAATGAATAAGTCTGATCAACTAATCTACAACTATAAAAAAGCAACTACAGATTTGAGGTTTAGGGCCAACATAAAAGAAGATTCCTGGGAGCACCTGAGCCATGCTGCGGGACCGAGTGAGCAGTCCGAGGTGGTGGCGGCTGAGGACGGGGACGGCGATGATGCGGAAATGGAGAGGGAGCCGTTTGGCCGGCCCAGCTCAGTGAGTGACCCCCATCCCGGCCCTGCTTGTTGGGCAGACACCCGTCCGGCTTCTGCCTGCCCTACTAGGCCAATCACCGCCCTGGGGCTGCCTTCATTTTCTCGGGTGGGGGCAGAGCTGGCTGGCTTGGCCAGGCCTGCCCTCCTTGCCCAGCTCGGCTCCTCACTGAGCCTTCCCACTTCCTTGCCCAGGCGTGGGGCCTCCTGGGGCCTGCAGGCCGGCCTCCCATCCCACTCCCCCCATGGTTCTCTGGCGGGGCTGGTGGCGTGGGGAGCCCCCAGCCAGTGTTGGAAGGGCAGGGAAGAGTGGGCCGGGCCGATTGTCACTCCACCGCACCCTGGGCTCTGGCCCCTGGTGAACTTCCCATTACCGGGAGGTAGATACCATCTCTGCAGCCATCAGTTCAGAAAAATGCCTAACCAATTTCTGGTTAGGAAAAGTGTGATCGGAGCACTCCCAAGCTCGCTTGAACCTGCTGGAGAGCTGACTGCAGCCCGGCACCGGAGTCGGTCCATGCCAGGGGGATTTAAAGAGGAACTGTTTGCTGTGGGCTCCTCCCCCGAGGAGCTCTCGCACTGGTGTGGGAGATAAGACAAGTACACAGATAACTGCAATACTAGGAGGAAGGTTATAAGTCCTGAGAAAGCCCTATACAGTGCTACAAAGGCACCCAGAGGAACCGGTCGTCTGCGCCTAGCAGAAACCTGAAAGTCATGCTGGGTGGGGTGGTGCCGAGCAGGGGCTTGAAGGCCCAGCTGATAGATGATGGTTGCAGAAGACACATCCCATCCCTGTCCAGTGCGCACAGAGCAGGGAGGCGTCCAGCTTAGGGAGGCGGAGACTCGGCAGAAAACACACACCCTGCGGGTCACCTCTGAGAGGTCAAACAGCCCCGCCTAGTGCGCACAGAGCAGGGAGACGTCTGGCTCGGGAGGCGGAGACTCAGCAGAAAACACACACCCTGTGGGGGTGCAAATGCGTGATCCAGCAGCCAGGGCCAGAGCGCACAGAACAGGGAGAAGTCCTACACGGGAAATGGAAGCTCAAAAGAGACCACACACCCTGTGGTACCGCCCCATGATCCAGCAGCCCAGCAGAGTCCAACCTGACCAGACAGGTGGCTCCCCGGAGAGGCCCAAGACCTGAGGCAACCACACACACAAGACACTAGAGGCCAACTGAGCAGTCACAGAGGTAGATATACCAAATTGACAAACACAGCCACACCTTAGTTAGCCAATAGGGTCAAACCTGTGGACTGTGAAACCCCCTGCCGAAATGAATAAACATAAAAAAAAAGATACCAGAAATACAAAAAACGAAGAAAGTACACCACCAAAGGATAATAACTCTCAAACTCTAGATCTTATAGAACAAGAAGCCCTTGAAATGAATGACAAGGAATTTCGAGT
>NW_007735403.1:0-246 GCF_000696425.1 Galeopterus variegatus | reverse complement strand
CAAGCAGGAAATCAAAAAATTTATTGAAAGTAATGAAAATAATGATACATCATACCAAAACGTGTGGGATACTGCAAAAGCAGCATCAAGGGGGAAATTTGTTGCATTAAATGCACACCTCAGAAGAATGGAAAGATGGCACGTGAACAACCAAACACTTCACATTAAAGAACCAGAAAAACAAGAACAATCCAAGCCTAAAGTTAGCAGACGGAAAGAAATCATTAAGATCAGAGCAGAACTTAA
>NW_007735402.1:87133-95484 GCF_000696425.1 Galeopterus variegatus | reverse complement strand
AAACAGAAATAGAGGTCATCATCTGATCAGTATTGGGAAATTAAACTTAAAACAAAAATAGTTTTTATTTTTTATACTTGGTTCTTTAGAAAATTTACACTCTGTGACAGAAATCACAAGAAGAGTTATTTGGACTTTCCACTTTGTTATATAATTAGCAGTAAGATGGAAGTGAATTCTGCAAAAATCGTTGAATGCTTTTTTAGGCACCATCTATCATTATGTCACCATTTCCTTTGAACCACTTTGTATGTTGCTTTTGACGCTTAAAATACTTCTTCTAAAATGAGAAACAAGATGGCTTTTTCAGCTGTCATGATTTAAAGACAATCTTCCTTTTATAGTTTCACTTTTCTAAATATCTGTGTATACCTCCAAAGCTTCTATCTGTAACTAACGTGCTTTTTCACAAGTTAGGAAAAATAATTCTAATATTATCCTGAACATTTGGGATAGCATAATTTATGAGATATTGTTTAAAATACTTTTCACTGCATTTTTTGAAATTAAAACATCTGTCTTTCAAAAGAGAGCAAGTATGATCAATCACCCCACAAATACCTATGGGTGACTCTTTGGAGAGAATTAATCCCTTTTTCTAGTAATGGTTGAGATCGATCGTTTTGTTCAAGGATCAGTTTATTTATTTATTTATTTATTTATTTTTTTACTTCACTTCTCAGTATACATTGTAGTTGATTTTCATGCCCCATTACCTGCTCCTCTCCACCCCTTTCTCTCCCCCCCTCCACATCATATCTTTTCACTTGACATAAATAGTTCAAGGAATTTTTGTGGTTATTCTGTCTTCTCCCCCACCCCACCCCACCCAACACCCTTGATTTGTTTTGTGTTTATCTATTTATTTACTTATTTATTTTAGTTCCCACAAATAAGTGAGAATATGTGATATTTCTCTTTCTGTGCCTGACTTGTTTCACTTAATATAATTCATTCTACATCCATCCATGTAGTTGCAAGTGGTAGTATTTAATTCTTTTTTTTATAGCAGAGTAGTAGTATTCCATTGTGTAGATATACCACAGTTTCCTTATCCAGTCATCATATGATGGAAATTTGGGCTGGTTCCGACTCTTGGCTGTTGTAAATAGGGCTGCAATAAACATTGGAGTACAGGTATCCCTTCCTCATGATGATTTCCATTCCTCTGGGTATATTCCCAACAGTGGAATAGCTGGGTCATATGGTAGATCTATCTGTAGTTGTTTGAGGAACCTCTATACAATTTTCCATAGAGGCTGCACCATTTTGCAGTCCCACCAACAGTGTATGAGAGTTCCTTTTTCTCCGCAACCTCGACAGCACTTATCATTCTCGGTCTTTTGGAAGTTAGCCATCCTAACTGGAGTGAGATGGTATCTCACTGTGGTTTTGATTTGCATTTCCTGGATGCTGAGTGATGTTGAGCATTTCTTCATGTGTCTGTTGGCCATTCATGTATCTTCCTTTGAGAAATGCCTATTCAGCTCCTTTGCCCATTTTTTAATATTTTTTTTTGCTGTAAAGTTGTTTAGGTTTCTTATATATTCTGGATATTAATCCGTTGTCAGATGTACATTTTGCAAATAATTTCTCCCATTCTGTTGGTTGCCTTTTTATTCTGTTGGTTGTTTCTTTAGCTGTGCAGAAGCTTTTTAGTTTGATATAATCCCATTTGTTTATTTTACCTATAGTTGCCTGTGGTTTTTGGGTCCTATTCATGAACTCTCTACTTCCTGGAGTGTTTTGCTTATGTTTTCTTTCTTTTTGGGTCCTACTCATAAAGTCTGTACCCACTCCTACTTCCTGGAGTGTTTTCCCTATATTTTCTTTAAGGAGTTTTATTGTTTCAGGATGTATATTTAATTCTTTAATAAGGATCAGTTTATCAGATAAAAATTACATTTGGTGTCTAATGGCAAAGACCTGAATCCTGTGCCTTGAAGATTATTAGTGTATATTCTCACATGTAAAAGAGTTCTAGAGGTGGCAGTCCAGACCTGGAATGGGTGCTCCACCAAGTCATTAGGGAAGCCATTTGATTACTATTTCTGCCATTTTGTTGCTATCTTCATGCTCAAGGATTCTCATAGGCAGTTTGGCTGCAGTAGTTCCAGAAGCATCACGTCTAGGTTCTAGTCATGGATATTATGCTAGAGGGTAGAAAGCCTTTCAGGGAAAATGTACATTTATTTCCTATTTTAAGTAACAAACTTCTATGCATTTCTCCTCAGCTTTCAACAAGCTGCTCAGTTCCACACTCTTACAAACAGCAGGACACAGCCCAAGTCTCATTCTCCTATAGGAATTAAAACCTCAATTCCAAAACTTGAAGACTTATGTCTTATTCCTGTGCCCATATACCCCTTAGTCTAAACTTCCACTGAGCATCGCCATTGTGAATTCAACTTTCTTTCTGCCAAGTAGGGATTTCCTTTTTATGGATTCATACATGGCTATGCATCGATATTTAATTGAATGTGTTATATTTTCTCAATATTTCTGTGCTTTCACATTATCTTAGTCTGTCTTATAATACAGTTCCCAGTATCAGTCACTTTAATATATGTGTATACTTTATCACAATGAATTTCAATCATGTTCCTAGAGCCTGTTTTAGCAATACTAATTTTTGTCTTGAGATCTTTTTCCACTGGAGAGCTTGTTCACAGAATAAGATTATGTGGCAGAAAAGGATAACCTCTCTTCTTCCACTACAACTGTGTGTGCTAATGTCATTATTTCCTCACGTGGTTATAGTGGAGATGCAAAGGTGCTTAAGAGGGCAGCTCATGGTGCAGGTGAACTAGAACTAAGGTCTTACAACTTTAAGGTTATTTCAATGTTGAGGTCATTCAATACATTCTATATAGTTTTATTTATTTTTGTTTAGATGTCTTGAGAAAATTTCCAATTTAAATAGCACTCATTCTTTTATCTGCTAATGTTTTTCCTTTGAGAAGACTAAAAATAAAACTTCTCATTCTCTTCATTATTTTTAAAACTCTAGAATTTTTTTATAAATATCATTTGAAAGAATATATTGCTCCTTAGTTTATATCATTTATATGACACATTTTATGCCAATAAGAAAATAGTATGCATATCCCATATATATATTGTCCTATGGAATAAATTCTCACATTAGATAATCATATCTAATATGTTTAGTCACAGAAAACATAATGTTTCCTATAAATATGTCAATCAATTCACATTTCAGTCTTTGTGAGAATATATGTCATTTGGGTTAAAAATAACTGGGTAAGGAGGATGATAAAGCTTGAAATATGGCATTGATCAAACCAAATGCTTACTGCATGATATTTCAGAAGTTACTTAACTTTTTGTTAATGGTTTTGCCCATGTGTATAGTGTGGATAATATCACCGGATCTTGCTTACTTTGAAGGATTTTTTTATGATCAGTTTTAATAATAATAATGATACAGTGATTTAAAACACTTTAAAGTATTATATGTGTATTAAGTAATTGACCTACCAGGAATCTAATGGGTTAGATCCCCATTTGTCCATTTCGATTTCTCTAGAAGTTAGTTATTTTTACTGATTAATTTCTTCAGCAATTTTTTTCATTGATTAGATATTTGCTTTCTTGCAGCTGACATTCTAGAAGGTGAAAGCAGACAATAGACAAGTATACAAATAAAGATGTTTCATTCCAAAGACATGAAGGACAATAAAGTACACTGGGCCATACAAGAGGGGACTAACTGTGTGCAGTTTGTGTTTGATGGGTTGCAGTTACTTTGAGCAGGGTACTCATATCTGAGGAAATGAAATTTGAGATGCAATCTAGCCAGTAGGCCAGTGAAGAGTTAAATGCAATAGTACATATGGTATTGAAGAAAGAGATAATTAAATTGATTTTGAAAATATAAGTGAGGAAGACTTGGCCATAGTTGCTGATAGATTGGACAGGGAGGATGAGGAACAGAGAGTTTGATTTGGAGTTTTAGGTTTGAGAAATTGGGTAAATAATAGTATCACTTACTGAGATTAAAATGAGAGCAAAAAGGACAAATACAGAGCAGGAGAACAAGAGGTCGGTTTTGGACACGTTACATTTGACATGTCTGTGAAACGTCCAAGTGGAGATGTCAATAAAATACCAGCGTTTAGAGTTTAGAGGAAGGATAAACGCCAAGGACACAAACGTGGTAATCCTCAGTGGGTGGATGCTATTTTAAACCACAGAAAAGGATAAGATTACATAGAGTTTGTAGATAGATAAGGTGGTGTGTCCCAGGCTTTGTGGCACTTTAAACTTCAGTGTTTGTAGGTAATTGTAGGAGACAGAAAAGCAAGCTTAGAGGAAGCAGCCAGTGAAGTAAGAAGAACATTCAGGGTGTGGTGTAACCAACAGCTGAGCAAGCCAGACGGAGTGTCCACAGTGAAGAGCTGAGTAGGGTGAATGACAGAGGAACACCCATTGTACGTGACAAGGGTGACGTCCCTGATGATAAGAGCAGTAAGAGAAGAATGTGCACTGGGGATTGTTTCATTCAATGGCTCCTTTGGGAAGAAAGTGAAGAGCTGAGTAGGGTGAATGACAGAGGAACACCCATTGTACGTGACAAGGGTGACATCCCTGATGATGAGAGCAGTAAGAGAAGAATGTGCACTGGGGATTGTTTCATTCAATGGCTCCTTTGGGAAGAAGATCTGCTAAAATAAAAACTGGCATTGTACTATCTCCAAGTCTTCACTCGACATTTACCCTTTATCCCATCCCACACTGGTAATTATTGCATTTGTTATTGCCCAGAACTGGGGTGGCAGGCACAGGAGCTCAGGTGTCACGGAAGAGTTTTCTTAGGATGGGAGGTAATTGTTACTGTTTTAGGCTGATGGACGTGATGAAAGGAGAGAGAGAGAAATTGCTTTTATGAAAGAGGACAAAAGATAGTGTTTGACCACTTTTGTGATCCATGCTTGTGTCATGACCAACCAGTAAATATTTTAAATAACACCCAGTCAAAAAATGAGGCAAAAGCTTGAGTAACCTTGCAAGAAGCAATCTAACGTGTAAGTGGGACAATGAGTTTTTACCAAAGGAGATGTGGCTTCTACTGTACCTGGAGAAAAGTTTTAGAATGTGGGCACAGACGAAGGAAGGTTTGGAGTTTTAAGAGTGACGTATTGATGGAGTTTCTACCAAATTGCTTTAAATTTTCCAGGGAATTAAAAAGAAAAGAGTTATTGGTGGTGAATGAGAGACGGGAGAGTGGATTTTTGATGTTTGAGGAAAAAAAAGGGAAATAAAATATTTGGATGAAAGGGAAAATAATCCTTCTAGTGTCACATAATAAGATTGTTAATGGGGTAATTTTGTTCCTTTCAAGTGATCTGGATAAGAAACAAAGTCTGAACAACACTTAAACTAGATACAAGTATCACTATTTTGCTCTCCTGTAAACATCAGTGAGGCTGTGTGCAGTAGTTCTTGATGACTTTGCAAAGTCCCTTCAGCTCTATAACAGAAGCATGTGCTTCGATTACCCTCAACTTGGGATTTAGTCAGAGTATATTAGATCTGGCAATGACCTTAAGGATCATTCTTTGCAACCACACCATCTTATACATAAGAAAATCAAGGCCCCTGGGAGTTTACTGATTTACACAATTTTACAGCTGAATTGTGGCAGTCAGGAGTGTTTCTGTCTGCTGATTTTTAGTTTTGTATACAACAATTTAGTATTATTCTATTAGATGCTTTTTCAATTACCTAGTTCCCAAAATAGTCAATTATGAATAACAAGATATTTTCTCCTAACTATGGGGTGCACATGGTGCAAGGAATGAACGGGGAGAGGAAGAGACACATTAAAAAATAAATTATTTTCCTAATGTTTCCTTTGTAAAGACAAGTAATAGTCAATTATGAATAACAAGATATTTTCTCCTAACTATGGGGTGCACATGGTACAAGGAATGAACTGGGAGAGGAAGAGACACATTAAAAAATAAATTATTTTCCTAATGTTTCCTTTGTAAAGACAAAATAAAATATGGAAACATATATCACAATTTCAAAAAATTGGTTTTCATATACTACTACATCTTTTAAAGTTAAATGGTTTATTATAATATAAAAAGGAATTGTATTTGTCATTTTATCCTTATACATAGATTTTCTTTCACCCTCTCCACATAGAAAAGTCTACATAACTCAGTTTTGATAAAACTGTATAAAATGTATCTACACAAATCTAATTAATGTTATTTTCTATTGACTTCTATTTTTATGTACTTTCACTGTCTATAAATACAATTTTAAAGTTCCCAAGAGCAGGAAGTAGGCATAGATATGAATTTAAAGAGTCTCATTAGTGAAAATTGCATTTGAAGTTGCAAATAAAAAATCATCTATTTTCATATAAAATCTTTCCAACAGAGGATCTCTAAACATATCTAATTGTGACATGATTTATATAAAGCAAGAAGTATGCCAAGAAAATTATTTTTTTTCCTCCATACAAGAGCATGCTACAAGGATAAATGTCTATTGAAAATCTGCTTCACAAAGTAACAATATAATAAAAATAATTTTAACTCCAAGAACTCTACTTTAATTCTTAATGTTTCCTTTTCTTTTCACTTATGATTTCTCCTATAACTCATTAGTCATCTCATGAACCTGTTTAGGGGAGAGTTAGAGTAGCTGTGATTTCTCTGTCGTATTAAATATAGTCAATCATTTGTCTAGCTTTTTTTTATTTGCTGCTAATCAATTTTTCTTGTGAAATGGAAAGACAACAAAGAAGCTCAGACCGAGAATAGAATTATGAAAATTCTATTGAAAATTGCTATGAAAGCAAAACTCATACATTATTTTTGCTGATATAATTACTTATATATATTTTCCTGTTCGTACTGCAATATAGTATATTTTTTAAAAGTATGAATTAACATTTTTAAAGTTATTAATCAGAAAAAATGTATGTTATAATAAATAGATTATAAATATTAAGGGTCACTATTCTAAGGAGAATATTTTTACTTGAGAGGTAGAATTTCAAATTATGTTACACACACAAGTAAAGTAAATTTATTAAGTGGTTTTGTTGATTGTATTTAGTTGATTTCATTTATCAAAAGAGTGATATGGAAGTTGCAGTGGATTAAATGGCCCCCAAAGTCACTGAAGCTTAATCCCCACTGCAACTGTTGAGGGTGGGAAATCCTATTATGATCATTGAAAGCTGGAGCCTTGAAAAGGTGGTTAGATTCTAAGAACCAGGTCCTAAGTCATGGGCATGGTCCTGAGGGCTTCTAAAGGAGAGTACATGAGAGTTTCTCTCTCCCTCTGCTCTGCCATTCTGCCATGTGTGACCCCTGCATTGCTGTAAAGCCACTACCAAAGAAGACCCTCACCAGATGTATTCCCTGGATTTTGGACTTCCCAGCCTCTGAAACAGTAAGTAATCCATTCCATTTTCCCACAAATCACCTAGTTCCAGGTATTGTATTATAAGCAACAGAAACAAGGTAATACAAAAATAAAACTATCCATCCCATAGAAAATATTTATGTATGGATACTATCCCTATATTATATATAAATATAAAATGAATAATCAATGGTATGAATTGAATTTGTTATATAAGTGTTAAGTAGAACTTTTTAAAAATAAACTTTCAATAAGGAAAACCTCAAAATATTCCAAACCTAATAACTTTAACATTGGTCAGTAAAACTTTAGCATTGGGGATTACATTGGGATAAGGAAAGCAAAAAAAAAAAAAAAGGTTTTCTTAATGTCTAAATTTATTGTAAATGGAAAGAGTGATAAAGTTTGGTCAGTAAAACTTTAGCATTGGGGATTACATTGGGATAAGGAAAGCAAAAAAAAAAAAGGTTTTCTTAATGTCTAAATTTATTGTAAATGGAAAGAGTGATAAAGTTTCTTGATAGAAAGGTTTGTGTTTGTTTAAAATTTAGAAAATTTATTTATGGGGATTTAATGAAAATATATTAAATTCAAATAGAATTAAACATGTTTAATTATTATAACTTCTTGCTGAATAGAGAGAGTAAAATGATCCAAAACTTTATGAAGTAGTGGTATAAAATATTTGGACAGCATGTGTTTCTCATAAATGGTCAAAAAGTAGGTGGTCCAGAGCTAGTATACCAGAGGAAGTCATACCCAATCCTGCTTTTTTTTTCCAACTTGTTATCATGAAAACTTTAAAAAGTATGCAGTGGAAAATGGAACACTGTAATTTAGCCCCCTTTGATCCATTCCCAAATGTAACAGTTGTCAACATTCTGAGATTCCTGTTCCATTATGTCTTTACCTATAATTCACATCCCAACATTCATTTT
>NW_007735402.1:85802-86955 GCF_000696425.1 Galeopterus variegatus | reverse complement strand
TTTTTGGGGAAAAAAAAAACCTTTATCAGATTTTTTTGTTTACAAAAATTAGACCCAGTCCATGCATTTTTTTCATACTATTACCAGTGTCTTATGAAAAGCAGAATTTCTTAATTTTAAAAACATACAATTTGTCAATATACTATTTTATGGCTTATGCTTTTGGTATAGCATCTAAGAAATATTTGCTTATCCAAGGGTCATCAAGATATTCTTCCTCTAGAAATTTTAACATTTTAGACTTCCCATTTAGCTCTTTAAATCTTATGTAGATTGTATATGTATATGGTGCATGATATGGATGAATTTTTATTTTCTTAGATATAAATATACAGTTGTTCCCGTATGATTAATTGAAAAGATCATCTGCTGAATTACCCTTGCATATTTGCCACAAATCAAATAACTATGTATGTTTGAATCTAGGCTCCTTATAATTGTGTGACTCTTTTGACACTAATACATCATGCTAGTGATTACTGCAGCTTTATGCTAAATTTTGAAATGAGGCTCTGCAAGTACTAAAAACTGTGTAATTCACATTCAAATTTCTTTTGACTATTCTTACTTAATTGAATTCAAACACATATTTTAGAATGAGCTTGTCAATTTAGACAAAAAGAAAAAATCCTGCTCTAATTTTGATTTCAGATTTACAGTTTTTTCAGGTGCCTTTTATGAGGTTGAGAAAGTTGAATTTTAGTATGCACAGAGATTTTTATTAGTAATGAATATTAGATGTTGTTTTGTTCTATTAAAATGAGCGTATATTTTTTTGAGATTTGATGATTCATATCCTTCAAGGAAATGATCCAATTTATTGAAGTTGCTGAAATTGTGAGTATAGCATTGCTTGTAGTTTTCCTGAGTAGTATGGTAAAGAATTAGAAAATTTATGGATCTTTTCAAAGAACCATTTTTATCGATTTTTCATTTTCTATTTTATTAATTTTAGTACTAATCTAATCTTTATTATTTTTCCACTTATGATGTAGGTTAAATGTGTTCCCCAAAGATTTATTTATGTAAACTTAATCCCCACTATAACAGTGTTAAGTGGGTGGGAAATCCTATTATGGTAATTGAAAGGTGGAGCCTTGAAAAGGTGATTAGATTGTGAAGACTGTACCCTCATGTACGGGATTGATCCACT
>NW_007735402.1:84173-84957 GCF_000696425.1 Galeopterus variegatus | reverse complement strand
AAAAAAAAAAAAAAGCAGAGCACATGAGGAGGTTAGCTGTCTTGCTCAGGACATTTGCCATGTGGTACCTTGAATTGTTGTAAAGTCACCACCAAGAACAAGGCCCTCACCAGATGTGAATTCTGGACTTTGGACTTCCAAGCCTCTGAAATTGTAAGAAATAAATTTTATTTCTTTATAAATTACCCAGCTTCAGGTATTCCGTTACAAGCAATAGATATGAACCAATGCAACTTACTTTTGGTTTGCTTTGCTTTTGTTTTCTAATTTCTTAAGGAAGAATCTGAAGTCATTGATTTCAGGCATGTTTTTATTTCTAATATATGTAATAGTGCAACAAATTTCTCTCTAAATACTGCTTTAGTGGCATCTTACAAATTCTAATTTGTTGTAGTTTTCTTTTCTTTTATTTTTAAACACTTCCTAATTTTTCTTTTATTTGTTCTTTGCTCCATGAGTTATTTAGATGCATGTAATGTGGTTTCCAAATATTGGGATTTACAACAAGTACTCAATCAAAGAACATACTTAGTACTATTTGAATATGTTTAAATTAATTGACATTTATTTTATGGCCCAGAGTATGGCCTATCTGTGTAAATATGTACAGTTTAACATAAAGTATATGTTGCCTACATTAGTTGCTGGGTTCTACAAATGTCAAGTAGGTCAAAGTCTTTTATATCTTTTCTGACTTTCTTTCCATTTATTCTACAGTTATTGAAAAAGTGATATTATGATCTGCAAAAATACTTATGAATTGTGTATTTCACTGTTCAGTTTC
>NW_007735402.1:80852-83136 GCF_000696425.1 Galeopterus variegatus | reverse complement strand
GGGTAAAGGGTCATGAAAATCAAGTACGACATATATAGAGAAGTTAAAGTAAAAAATAAATAAATAAAAAATAATTTGGGCTGTAATTTATTCTCAATTTTTGTTATCAGGTCAAAACTTTGCAGAGTGTTCTGCTGTTTTAATGAATTGACTGCTTAATAATTGTGAAATGACCCTCTTCATCCCTTTTTCATCCCTCTGAACTCTCCTTTTCCAACAGTAATACATCCACACTGACTTTCTTTTGCTTCAAGTTAACAGGACATATCTTTTTATTTTTAACATAATGTTCCAAGTGAAATTGAAAGAAAAGTACATTTTGCTTTGAATGGGGATAGTGTTCTATAAATATTAATCAGGTCTACTACATGACCGTGTTGTCCAAATATTACATTTTTCTAATGATTTTTTTTCTCAAGATGTTCTATCAGTTACAGGGAAAAAAAATGTGTAAAATTCTCACTATGATTGTGGATTTCCCTATAGTTTCCTTTAGTTTTGTCTTTTCTTTTTCTGCATTCAATTGGGAGCTATGCTAATGAGTGTACATACATTTATTTTGTTTTGTCTTCCTGCATTAATTGACACTTTCAACATTAATAAAGAACTTCCATATTTAATAATAATCTTTTTCATGAATCTACTTTGCCTTTTGTTAATAAGACACATCAGCTTTCTTCTGCTTACTTTCTCCACAGCACTTCCTGTTTTTATTCTATTGCTTTCACCCATTTGTGTCTTTTCATTTAAAATGTGCTTCTTATGAACAACACACAGTTGCGTCTTGCTTTTTAATCCATTCTTACACTGTTCATTTTAATTGGGGTGCATCCTCCCCTCATATTTAGTGCTGTTATTCATATGTGTTTGGATGTAAGTCTCCCATGTTTATAGATTATTTCTAGATGTCTGATACACTCTTAGTTTCTTTGTTGTTCAGTTGTTTTTCTGATGTTTTGGTTGTTGGTGATGAATCAATGTTTTGTACTGCATTTTGTCTCATCTTTCAACTTTTTAATTATGGCTTTGTGTGTGTGTGTGTTTTCTGTAGAGAATAAATTATGTATCCTTAGTAATCACAGTCTACACCGCAAAAAATGTTATTACTTCAGGGTTTAAAAGCTTTACTACTATTTACTTTGTGCTCTTGTAGTTATAAAGTTTATTTCATTCGATATATGCTATATGCTTGCCAGTACACTACAATTATTTTTATTTGATACGTTCAGTAGTTGAAGTGATTTAATTATATGCATATATATGTATATATATCACAATACTTATGTGAATACTTTCTAAAAGACACTTTTTATTAACTGACTCATCTAAACCTACGTTCTGCTTAATTTCTTCCTGTATAATTGGGTTTCTACCTGATACAGTTTTTTCCTCAGTTAAAAGAAATTCTATTAGTATGCTAAGCCACATTTGTACTTCAAGAAGCTTTGTTTTAATATATTTTGTTTTGTTTTGTTTTGTTTTGTCTTTTCTTACCTTCCTATTGAGAGGCCAACTACTCCACCTGTTACTGTGCCAAAGAGAAACTATCCATATATTCCCTTTTTCTTCAGTGGGATTTGCAATATTCTTGGTGGATTAAATTACCATGTGACCTCTGCTTTTTTATGAGGTCCAAAACAATATGAATTTGCAGACATTACAGCTATTCTTATTGTTAGAGTAACAGTGATGTTTTCTTTCAAGGTTCTCCATCTGAAGTGGAAGCAGAAAATTTCATACCAAATCTGTAATTGCAAGAATTCCGTGCTTCATGCTTCACTTCTGCTGAAGTAATTGGTTCCCCATCGATCTTATCACTTAATCCTATTTGATCTTATCACTTGACCACTGGTAACAAGGGAGATTAAGAAATGTAGGCTTCACTGGGCAGCCATGTGTCCAGCTCCCAGTCTTTTAACATAAAAGAAGGGGAGAAAGATATTAAAGGAAACAAAGTCTCTCACACAAGGTAATCACACGTGGGAGAGATTAAAAACAGAATGGAACATCAGCATTTGCAAGAGGGAAAGCAGAAGTAAGATACAATTTAAATAAAACAGCAGTAAGCAAAAGGATTATGAGACCAAAATATCAGACATTTTAAGAAATAAAGATTGAAGGGATAAAATTACTTTTCTCAATGGCTACCCAAATTGGGAATCCCTGAATTTACTTATAAAAATATAAAGATCATGAGATTGCATTAAAGAAAGCTACTGAAAGAAATTTGATAACATTTGTAAATAAAGAGAAAATTATCCTATATATAAATGCATTACTGTTT
>NW_007735402.1:79790-80259 GCF_000696425.1 Galeopterus variegatus | reverse complement strand
AAATTTGATAACATTTGTAAATAAAGAGAAAATTATCCTATATATAAATGCATTACTGTTTTTAAGAAAATGAATCATCAATTTCAAATGGGATGTGAATGTCAATGTCCAAAACTTGGCCAAAAAGAGAGTAAGTAATAAGTGAAACACAACTCACAATGGTGTCATGGGAGTGATTACTTTATAAATGGCAAGACCACTTGCTGAGACCGAAAGACTAGCAGAAGATCAGCTTTCAGAGGGATGATAGGAGTTGCCAAAACATTTAGTGAAAATTTTGCTTTCAATAAATGGGATTCAGACCAAGTACCTTCTTACATAGTGGTTCAAGGGGAAAATATTCAAAAGCAAAAAATGCAAAGTATGTTGGTGGATATTGACTGCTTCAGCAAATTATTAGGCTAGCTTTGAAAGCAGAAATAAAATGAAATAACTAAATAATAGTATCTTGGAGATTCAGAACTGGAAA
>NW_007735402.1:77547-78587 GCF_000696425.1 Galeopterus variegatus | reverse complement strand
GCCTGCCCAGCATGATTTCATCATTACTGTGGAACTGAGGCACTAGCAAACGTTGTCCAGCCACACCATTTGCTTTCTCTCCAGGGTAGGCATTCCTGACCGTGAGAGTCCTAATTTTAACACCTTTCATAATCTGGATAGTATGAAAATTTCAAAATCGTCAAATCCTGGTTCCCTTTTGCTGACCAGTACTTGCCTCTATCTGTTACTTGCCCCTTGCATTTTAATATAAACATCAAGAAGACACCAGGTGGTACCTTCAACATTTAGCTTGGGAATATTCTACACTCAATATCCAAGTTCCATTGCTTATCAATTATACTTTTCAGATAACTATAGGCCAGTTCAGCCAAGATTTCTGTCATCATATACCAAAGTTTTCCTTTCCTCCAGTTTCTAAAAACAATTCCTTCATTTACTTTTGAGCCCTTACCAGCAGTGCTTTTAATATTCATGTGAGTATTTCCACCAACTTTCTGTGTATAATGATTCAGATATCCTCTTCAATGGTATCGATTTCCCCTAGCTTGTTGTTTACTTCCTCCTCACCCCACACCAGCTACACTGTGAGCATCCCTATTTCTACTAAGAGTCTGTTTAAGGGAATGTAGTAATTTCCTATTATACTCCTCAAAATTCTTTTAGCCTCTTCTCAATTCTAAAGTCACTTCCACGTTTTTAGAAATTGGTTACAGCATCACCCCACTTCCAAGTACCAAAGACTGTATTAGTTTCCTGTTACTGCTTTAACAAACTTCTGCACTTGGTGGTTTAAATCAAGACAAATTATTCTATTACAGTTGGGATTACAGAAGTCTGAAATGTGTCTTATGGGGCTAAAATCAAAGAGTTGGTAGGTTTGTTCCTTTTTGAGAGGCTTCAGGGTAGAATACTTTCCTGACCATTTCTAGCATTTAGAAGTTACTGGGATTCTTTGGCTCATGGCCACATAACTCCAATGTCTGACTTTTTTATACCTTTATTATATGGACCCTTGTGATTATCCTGGGGCCACCCAGGCAAATCCAGGATAATGTCCC
>NW_007735402.1:75774-77106 GCF_000696425.1 Galeopterus variegatus | reverse complement strand
TTATTATATGGACCCTTGTGATTATCCTGGGGCCACCCAGGCAAATCCAGGATAATGTCCCTATCAAAGGATCCTTAACATAATAATATCTGGGAAGTTTCTTTTACCAAATAAACTGATATAATCACACTGTCTGCTCATTAGGATACGATTATCCTTGGTGGGCAACTATTCAACGTATCATAGTTCCATAATTAAATACACAGAATATAAAGATAGACTTAAAATATTATTTTTTATTGCAGCAATTTTATTTTGCAGAAAGAAAAAATGAAGACAGTGAAATAGGAGACACATGGATGGACACAGAGCAAAGTAAATGATGCTTACGGAGAGGTGCTTAAATGGATGGTGAAATATCTTCAAAACTCCACTTACATTTGATTACGTGAAGATTTTTCTCCCTGTTAAGCTAGGCATGGTCTTTGTAATATTCACTATGGTTTCAATTTCTATGACAAGCATAGTGCATATGTTCTCTATAAATATTAGTTTTACTAAAATTTTTAGTATAAATGCTTTATTCAGAGGCTCTTCCTCTCAATAAAGAAAATTCCTATGAACCAAATTTTGGCCAAATAACCTTCTTCACATTTCTGAAATGAAGGGATACTGTCCATCTAAAATTTAATTTAAAAATTACAAAATATAAAGTATAAAGGAAAATAATTTATCAAATGATTTGATAACTATAAAGTTATATTTTTTAAGCAGAGTCAAAGAGTACGTTTAGTTTTAGTTAAACATTTCAAAATATTTCTCCCATTGTCATTAAAATATATAGTTGATGTGGTAAATAAGTCTAAACTAATTTTAAAAAGGGGTCATTGTTGGAATTCTTATATGGTAGGTTTATTGTTAATAAATGAGTTTATTGTTAAAGCAGGAAAATCTAAACTACTAAAGATGCTCCCTTCATTTAAATTTTAGAAAGAATTATTACAGAAAGATAAATTGTTACTCTTTATTTTGTATTATCACATTTTTATGATTTTTCACAGACCATTGTTTTGAAATTATTTTCAATCAAAGAACTCTTTTTGTAAACAAAGAAACAATGCTCTAAGCTGGGGCACAAGGCATGCAAAAAAGTAATTGTGTAAAATTTGGTTTATGACATCAAATCATAATAGCTGGGGCCATAAGAAATTGCCTATGTTTAATCATGTTGACTTTCAAAAATGGCTATTTTATATGACTTTATTTTATACCTTAAGGAATCAGTACATAGTCACTGGATATTCTCGGGTATCTCTAGAGGGTCCCTGAATCTACTCAAGACCTTTAGTTATTTTTCAAGGAAACAAAACATGTTTTATTAAACACGCCCTT
>NW_007735402.1:60137-75546 GCF_000696425.1 Galeopterus variegatus | reverse complement strand
CTACTCAAGACCTTTAGTTATTTTTCAAGGAAACAAAACATGTTTTATTAAACACGCCCTTGTTTAAAGAACATGTATTCCAGCACTCCAGGAAAAGCACAGGAGATAATGTAAGATTTTTCTCAAATCTTCACGATACTGAGAAAGTGCTAATTAGTGACAGTGCATAATTTGAACAATTGCTACTGACAAAGTTCTTCTTAAGCCTATATTTTAAGGTTCTGACAAGTCCTCTTGATGTGAAATTAAATCAGTTCTATCCTAAGGCACTCAAAGTAATGAAAATTCCCATCAATTAATACAGAAATAGGTAGTTTGGTCAGGCTCAGATTATATCTCATTACGATCTAGTCCTTCTTTAGGGTCAAGTACATCATTTGTAATTCATTAAAATAGCACACTTCTGCACGAACTAGGTTTTTATTATTAATAGTGTTATTAATTTAGAAATGTACATTAAATCAATAGTAATGCAAAAAACAATGTTTAACATGGTATCTTTTTCATTTTGTCTCCTCCTCACTGCCCTGGCCTATACTCCAACACTATTTCTATAGACACCAGGTCATAATAATTCATGGTATGTATCAAGCTTAATATTTCAAGTGTAGTGTATAATGCATAATGGTACACACAGTATGTTTTCAATATATGCTTTGGGAAGGGGTGGTAAATGATAAGTTAAAGAAAGGACAGAAGAACAGGTGAATGAAATGATGTATAAAGTTGTCTGTTTTCTTTGCTTGTAAAGTAACAACATTCACAGGAAACTGGAGAGCTTACAAAGTGCTCAGGATAACTGATTTCCTATTAACTATTTTTCAAACCTCTATATTATGTTATTTTATTTTAAGTGTGACATCTTTGAAACAATTACAAAGATCTAGCAATTAATTGAGAGATCTTTCTCATAGTGGTTTTTAAATAGCATTGTCTCAACATAAAGAGAGCAAACTATGCTTATTGATCATGAAGTCAGTTGTCTTTGTCATCAGAAACAATTTACAAAATTCTGTATATTAAAGTGCTATGTGCTGTATATTGAAAAGGAAAAAAAAAAACATGCATGTCTCCTAAGAACCAATTGTTTAAAATAAACAATACTGTTATGAAATAAAAAATATTTAGGCCCCATTGTTTGGGAAAATAGGACAAAAATAAAAATAAAAACATACAGAGTTGTGTTTTGATTTAACTTTATTTTTTTCTTAAAACAAATGTAAAGCTTTTATTCCTGTTGACACACCCAGAGTAGACCCTATTGTGAATACAGGTGCAACACACAAGTTCAATTCATGAAGAAAAGTTGAGAAGAGAAAGAAATTTAGTCTACCTATACACTACCTGGTATGAGCTCCAGCTTGAAAACTGGAGCTAACCTTTATAAAGAAAACATTTTTTGTGTGTGTAAAAAGAAGCCTTGATCCTGTACAAGGTATATTTTATGGAGATATTTCTCCTAATTCCCTATGGCTGCCAATAGATATGTTCTTATAAAATTATAAATTTTATAACCCAGCAAAACTTTTTAGAAAAGCAGTGTTTCTGTGTTCCTTATTTTAATTTCTGTATTATGACCTTATTCTCTGGGTGCTTTAAGAGAGACACCAAAATGTCACAGGATTTATTAGATATTTTTATACTCCCACCAAAATGTTTCACCAGTGAGGGGAAAAGGCCAAGGTACTAATTTTAACCTAAACTTTGGGAGGAAACCCTAGGACATCTCAGAAAACATAAATATTTGCACAATAGATTACTATCTCAGACTTCAGTTCCTTTGTGAACATGAGAGAAAACTAAATACTGAAATTTATGGAGGCACCAAAGCCCATATATACATGAGGGTACTTCAAAAATTTTGTGAAAAAATTGAATTGAAAGATAATCCAAACCTTTCTATGAACATTTTGAAGTACCCTCATATATAAAAGTGAAATCACACCACATGTGTAAAACTATGTTCTACCAGTTATTCAACTTGAGATAAGACAAAAGCAAAGCTTGAAAATGCAATTTTTTAAAGCTAAATAAAAAATCATAGATAATATCATATTATAATAATTATTATTTTTTTAAATTTGATATTTTCAGAAGGAAATTAAACAGTAGCTCCAATCTTCCAGACACAGAACAGGGACTAGGCTAACACAAATACATAACAGCCGAATAAATCTCGTTTTAGTACATTTCTGTATCTTTTTATTTTTTCTAGGATCAGAATAATCTATTTTGAACATCCTTCATTAGAATTCTGCTCAGAATAGAGAGTAGATTTATTGGAAGTTGTTAACACTGCTCTGGGTATCAGTAACCTTCAACAAATACTTGGGGGCCTTCTGCTCTCTCCCACATTCAGGTAATCTCTCATTGTGATTATATAGCCTCAATGGGTTTCTTTGTAACATAGTATAATGTTCATAAATGTTTTGCAAACCTTCAACAAATACTTGGGGGCCTTCTGCTCTCTCCCACATTCAGGTAATCTCTCATTGTAATTATATAGCCTCAATGGGTTTCTTTGTAACATAGTATAATGTTCATAAATGTTTTGCGATGTTAACTTTTTCATTAGTTAATATTATCTCACTATAGAAAAATACATTTGAAAAGATAGAAGAAAATTGCAGACATTTTTTACAATCTAGAAATATTGATAACATATTTGCATAGTTACTTTCAGTCCTTTGCCTATTACATACTGCAGCACCTTCTGTTTATAAAAGCTGTATATCAAAACCATTTGCTATGCTTTCAAAGACTGTTCTTCAACTTTACGCTTAATGGTGGCTTAATATTTTCATAAATGCTTCAAGATTGATTAATTTTTTATTAATTCCATATTTAATTTTTATTCCACTTAATATAAACTATGATTAGTGTGCATGCTTATTCATAATCTGCCAATTATGAAACATGTTGATTAATATTTTAGCATAAATATTAAAAATTGCAAGATATTTATTTTGATTTTAAAATGATATATTGAATATCTTGCATACTTTAACAAAATAGAACCACTGAAAGATATTGAACTGATATTGGCTTAATAATTCTTTGGTTAACAATGCCCTAGATACCCATCTTCTATATTTGTATTTAGAGAATACTATGTATAGGAGTCTGTATAGTGGAGAGATTAGCTGCACTGACTCGGCACACATTTTTGTTCAAATCACACAGTAGATGTGTAATCTTGGGCAAGTTATTTAGCCTTTTTATTTTCCCCTTTTCTCATTTACAAAATGGGGATGATGACAGTACAATCATTTCACGGGGTAGGTGTGAGGATTAGTGAGTTTTAATATCTATAAGCTATTAGAAGAGAACCTAGCAAACAGTAAATCACATGTAAATGTTAACTATTATGGTAGGAAAACATATGTGAGGTTACTGATGATTTTCTAATCCTTCCAAGTTTTAATTTTCTTCATGCACACAAACATCTACTACTTGATGTCTTTATTTCTTTCAGGCTTATAGGATACTTAATAAAACAGAACCAGAGAAATACATTTAGAGACCAGAGGAAATCAGAAAAATATCTGGCCAGGCAGAGTAGTAGCTGTTAGTCACTGAGCAGCTGGTAGGATAAATGTGGCTCTGTCTGGTTTGTGACCTAAAAATAAAAGTAGAAGCTCATGTCACAGAATCCAGTTAGTCAACTCACTGGTTTAACCACCTTTCCACTCCCACTCTAAGCTCGGCTGTGGGAAATATAGGTAGCCTGAGTACCCCTGGAACTGGCACCCCTTTTGAGTTCCCACCCCTGACTTTTTCACCCACGATTTCCAAATATCCATAGCTATGCCTGTGGTCACTGTAATAATGTGATTTAATGAAACATTGGATAATCTGATAAAACATACAATTGGAAAAAATAAAATCAATGTTTTTTTTTTAAATAAGTTGACACACTATTGATAATTGAAGAAGTTGCATCTCTAAAAATAACAGCAAAAAGCTGCCATCAAGTTAGGTATATGTGAGGCAATTATAAATGATACAGAAAAAATCATAAAACACAGTAAGCTTTTAAACACACGTGAATTTTCAAATGTCAAATTTTTACTCTAAAGAATGAAAACTTTGAATAGCATAGTATGCATTATGGGTGTGGTTTATCCAAAGGAAACCATCAGAAAGATAATCAGATAAAATCAAGAAGATAATAAAAAATATGACTTGAGCACGTATCCCACAGATTACACTAGAAACCATCAGAAAGATAATCAGATAAAATCAAGAAGATAATAAAAAATATGACTTGAGCACATATCCCACAGATTACACTATTTGTTTGTTTGTTTGTTTTAATGGACCTTCTCTTTTAGAGCAGTTTTAGCTCACAGCAAAACTGAATGAAAAGTAAAATTCCTAGATAGCCCCTGTCGCCACACACGCACTGCCTCCATACTGTCAACATCTCACATATTTATTTATTTTTAACCTTTTGTTTTGAGGTGACTATAAATTCACATGCAGCTGTATGAAATAATACAGAGAGATCCCATGTGCCCTACACCTATTTCTCCCCAGTGCTATCATCTTGCACAGCTATAGAACAAGATCACAATCAGATAATGAGATTGATGCAGTCCACCAATGTTATTCAGATTTCACCAGATTCTAACACACTCTTCTGTGTGTGTGTATTTATGTTCTTAGTTGCATGCAATTTTATCACATGTGTGGATGTGTGGGGCCAACACTGCAGTCATGATATAGGATATCTAAACATACTTCTATAGATATAGAGTAACTGTAGCCATTTGGGGGGTTTGGGGTTTTTGTTTCTTGTTTTAGCAAATGTGTATGTTAGTCAGGCAATGTTCTACAGTGTTCTAGTTAACCAAGTTAATATTCTTTTTCCCAACTTTACAGATGAGGAAATTGTAACAAAGGGCAATGAATCAATTCCCCTGAGTCATAGAGCTGTTCAATATCATGGTTCTTCATGGGATTTGAACCCAAGATTTAGATTCTATACGGGCTCATACATCAATGGATGGGAGAACTCATGTGCGTTTACATGTTTTTAAGTAAAACAAAATATTTAAAGCACATTGATGTCTTTTCTTAATGATTCACCACTTTAAACATCCTTTCAAATTATCCAATCAAACCCAGCCTTGGGATGATTTGATAAGAAGACTTACTTACATAGTTAAAATTTACATTGTTTTCTTACCCCAGGCATAATAAACATGCATAACAAATTTTATGCAAACTATCTTTTTATAATACAAAATCCAAAAAGAAATGCAACATGAACTTATAATTTTATTAGAAATATAAAATTGATTGTCAGTATAAAACCACTCAAAATCCAAAAAAATTGAAGGTTGTGCCTCACTAACTGGTTTTCACCTTGCTTTTCACATATACCCACAGTAAATGGGAGACTGATTCCTCTTCTGTGTCAATAGGAATTAATTCCTCTATGCAAACAGCTGTTGCCTAGTCATCTAAAAAGGGATGTTCATTTAAGCATCTACTATGTGCCAGGGTTTTCACTGGCATTAGTCCTTAGTGCTCATCCTTCTCCTAACTGAGTCTATATAGAACAGGAGGTACATGTGGTAAATGACAATACATTGGAGTAAATGCAAGTGGCAGAAGCAGGTGAGACTATCTCTACTAGGAGGATTGGAGGATGTAGTCAAGGAGTGTTTCACAGCAGAGACAGCACTTATGGCGACTATGCTAAGTGAGCCAGATGGGAGGAATGACTTCAGGAGAGTGAGTAATTCAGAGTGAGGTGTCAAATGATGTTACCTACAGTGTAGATGATGGAAAAATTCTGGGGGTAGAGGAATGATGGAATGACACAAACTGACAACTTGTAGAGAAACTGTGAAGTCAAATGGAAGATGCTTTGGAGAGTGGAAAAGACAGATGGCTACAATTAATACTAAAAAAAAAAAAAAAGAAAGAACTATATGTTGCTATATATGGGTGATGACATTGAACACAATAGGGAGCAAATAGCAGGATTTTAACTCTGACCTCTAGAGCCACTGATATTACCTACTTGTTTTGCCAAACTCTGGATTTTGTCTATTGGAATCTGTAAAAAATCATGCATGTCAGGGCAGCTGCAATGAGCACTTTTCTGATCATGGGCTTTTGGTTGATATACCTGGTTTGGAATTCTATCACTATTTTTTACTAGTTAAGTGAATTAGGTATTACAGTGGTTTGTAGTGTTGTATTTTTTTAAAAAATATGGATAATAATTGAATTCATCTTATAAATTTGTTGTTAAATTTAAATTGAATTACAGCCATAAAATACAATACCTGATAAATAATAAGTCCTCACCTGATGGTAGATATTGTTTTCTTTTTCATGCCATAATGGACATTGTTGTCTGGACTTGTAGTATTTATCATGCTTTGCTGGAATTTTAGCATGAACTCTGGGGATCTGCTTTGCTCCATTGTTGATAATTTCCTAATTGGCTAGTTGCTATGTTTTTGTCTAATTCAGGTTGTTATAAGTGTACGCCACTCAGAGGACACGTTTTAGTTTGAGTTGACTTTATATCTATCGCATGACTAGAATAAGCCATCCTAAAGACTGGTTTCCAAAATTTGGGGTACATCATGATCTCTTGGAAGACTTGCTCAAACACAGATTTTCAGCCCTAATTTCCAGCAGTTCTGTGGTAGGTTCAGGAACTTGTATTTCTAACAGTTCTCAGGTGATGCTGGTGCTGCTGGTCTGGAAACCACACTGTGAGAACTGCTGCTGTAGGAGCATTGCAATGTGATTGTCATCATGGTGTTCACCTCGCTGATGCAATGCATTCACTTCACTCAGTGGCTGATAACACACCTATCTCTCGATTACATGTCATCAGAAATCAAAGAACCCTTCTCTTTTGAACTTATGACCGTATTATAATAGTCAAAATGGAATGTCACCCTAGGGAAATGTTGTAACAAAATAATTAAGATTGTGAGCTATGTTCTTATTACATCCAAGCTGAGTGAGAATCATAATTCTAATACTTAGTAACTGGACAAGTTGCCTTTTTTGGATGATACTTTGTTCTTATGGAATATAATGACAATAAAAGTACTAATCCTAATAATATGTCATATTATTGCATGAGAATTAAAGAAAAAAATCTGTAGGAAGTGGTACAGGTTAATTTTTAATTCTGTTTTCCTTGCTCAAAAATTCCATAGGCTCAGTAATTTTGTTATATATTATCAGTCAGAATCTAGGATTTGATTTTATCCTGCTTATAGGTAATAAGTTAGCTGGTTACTGTATTATAGATGTTGAAATAAACTGATTGGGTCAGAGACAGGAATTTATTACTCATGGCAAAACCTGCAGTGTGGTTCATGTCAGTTACCTTTGCACCTCAAGCCCCATCGGGGCCACAGGGAGGGGTCCAGATGGATGCCTTTTAGGCAAAGGATATTTGTCACAGCTGAGGAATGCTGGACTTAAAGAATCCACCTATTTTACAGCAGGCAGTAAGTAAGCCTTCTCTGTTTCCTGGAGGGGGCCATTATCTCATCCACAAAGGTTATTCCTGTAAAGAAGACCCTGAGTCATGCCCGGGGTTAGGGAGGTCAGGGCCTTGCATTTTTGGCAAGCCACTAATGGAGTGTACAAGACACCCACAGAAGATTATCTCTCAACAAGCACAATTTTGAGAGTTTAACACTGGACAATTGAAAATACGGCATTATATTTTGAAGGTATCACTTATTTGTTCAACTCACATATATTTATTGAGTACCTATTTTGAATTAGGCATTTGTGATTCCTGTCACAGCTCAGGGAAGGAGACAATAAAAATCAGGGCACGGATAAATTCATAATTTCTGATTCTCACAAGGGCTATGAAGAAAAACATGAGGGTTTGGAGCAGGAAATAAGAAGAGCATCTGATTTAGATTGAAGAATCAGGGAAGGCCTTTCTGCAAACATGACTGTAAGCAGACGTGAGCCACGTGAATAACATGGGGAATGCATCCTCCTGTGCTGAAACATAAAATACCCCTATCTTTACTCAAAAAATTTCCTCTAACTCATTCATTTGATGATCAGATTTTTTTAAAAAGAGAGGGTCTCCTGGTTTGGGGGGACACAACTGAGAATTCTAAAACTAGAATCTGCTGTTTTTTTCAAGCCTATCTCTCTGCCACAGATAGGGTTTTCTTTATTGAGTACTGTTTTTGTAGGAACTTCTATAAATTTTAAGAAACAAATCAAAAGGGAATCACATATTTGGAAGATCATGTTCACTGTGTGAGAGATAAATGCACCATACATTCCTTTGATCAGAGAGGAGTCTCTGAAGAATTAATTTTACAGTAGACACAGAGGGATAATGTGTTCAGCATCTTTGAATTTCATTCTGACTTTTGAAATGATGCATGTCCCTCTGATTTTTTTTTTAAATCACTTGTCATTGCATTTCCCTAATTTATCATTTGATAGATTGAAACAGCCTTAAAGCAGCATCTTTGATTCAAACGAATAGTTCTTTAATCCAGGCTCCCTCTACATTCTATCTTACTGTAGCAGAGTCTCCCCACTGAGCTCAATCCAAGATTCAGTTTGAATGATTGTGAATGTGGTAGGCTGTTCATCTCTCTGGCATATATTTTTATGAGTTGCTCTCGGGCTTTTAGAAGTGTTTGCAGGATTTGGGGGAAGGGATTATCTTACTGTAGCAGAGTCTCCCCACTGAGCTCAATCCAAGATTCAGTTTGAATGATTGTGAACGTGGTAGGCTGTTCATCTCTCTGGCATATATTTTTATGAGTTGCTCTCGGGCTTTTAGGAGTGTTTGCGGGATTTGGGGGAAGGGATTGAGGTGTGTGCAAAGTGTGAGAGAGACAGAGGGGGGAAGGAAGTAAAGGGGAATGAGAGAGAGAGAAAGATATGACATTGCTTTTGACTGTCCAAAGGAAGACTGCTTTTGTGAGAGCTCTGTAGAGAGAGTGCTGTTGGCATAAGAAGCTGAAGAGGTTGTTTTAGCAACAGCAATTCAAAAGCAACAACAAAACTCTCTCGTGCTTTGTTATAGTCAGGATTTTTGAGGAAAGTGAAATGCAAATTTGGGTTAAGGTCAATTCTTTCCCCCTCCATCTCAGACAGATTGCTCTTGTCTTTCATGAATTTAGGTACTCTGAGAACTCATATAAGTTTCTAGCAGAGACAGTGCAATCATCTCAATGAAGAATCCAGAGATAAAACTGGAATTTTGGAGGAACATGTAAGAAATATTCCTAGGAACTCTCAGCAAAGATTATGTGAAATATCCATGAGTCACTGCTTCTGAGCAGTGAAGTTAAGAAAGGTGGGTTCTAACTGTCCTGTTAATTAGCACAGCAATGTTTACATAAGCACAGTTCACCCAGAGCATTTCTAAGACTTTGATGTGGGTCACTGTGATACTAAACTATATGATTACATACAGGAGTAAATATAGAACAAGGAGAAACAAGTAAATAAATTGATGACAAACCAAATATAAAAACCAGTTAGTTGATTCACTGAAATTTTTACTTTTCAAGTAGTTTTATTTTGTGCACATGCAGTCATAGTTTAAAAATAAAGTATATGCAATGGAGTAATCATCCCCTGTACTTTTTTTAATGCCCACATCAGTGAGTATTTCTATTTTATGAAATAATAGAGAAGATTCTAATAATGTACTTATAATTTAAGTGTGTAGAATCTAAATTTGTACCTTATTTCAGTCTTACTTTACCAAGCTGCAAGTTTGAAAATAACCAGTTCTTTAGGTGACACTTTTAGTTAGTTTATACTTTGGACTTCCTTCAACTTACTTTATCACCTTGGTACATGCTCAGAAACAACATACTCATCACCTAGTAGCGCATATGTTAGGAACAAAACAAAACAAAACAAACAAAACAAAGTCAAGTGGTTTGTGAAAGACAGTGTTTTTCGAGAATGACTGCATTATTTGCCATCATGCATTCACTTCCAGAACTTTGACCCTTGCCCATCAAGTGTTGGGATCCATGTCTACTCCCTTTGAACCTGGGCAATCTTTGTAATTGCTGCATCTAATAGAATCAGAAATAAATGATGCTATGTAACTAAAGTTAGGCCCTCAAATGTGACAGAGCTTTTCTATGGATCTATTTTACTCATTCTGCAGTCCAGGAGTCAGGGAAAGGCCTGTCTGCAGGGGACCTGAACTCAGCCCTGGTCTTTAGCTATCTCCCAGCTGACAGCCAGACAGAACCTGCCAGCTGTGTGAGAAGCAGGACATCTTGGAAATGGATCCTCCAGCTTTGAGGGGTGTCTTCCCAGCAAATGGTGCATGGACAACACCACGCCCTGCCAAAATGGCAAATTCACAAACAAAATAAATGGCAGGTGTTTTTAAACACTTATGTTTGCATGTGGTTTAATTTGAAGCAGTAAAACAACCAGAATATCAAATTATTAACAAATTCAAATGATGCAAAATTGAGAAATAAGGCAAAATAAGGACTGCATGTGCTTCCACAGTTATGATAGAACGTTATATAACAGGTCTTTGAAAGGATTATTTCATTCTCTAGCTAGTGAAACTTTGTCTTGTTATACACTCTTGATTAAAATGCAGGCTCTGTGCCATTACACGTCAATTAAATAATAATATGTTTTTTCCTCTGGTAGGGATGCAAATGATGCCTGTCTTGTAGAGAGGGTAACCGTAAAGGTTACAATCTCATTGTCTGTAGGGCATTAACCAGTTTTGTATCTATTAGCAAACTCATTTCTGCATTATTTTTAACTGCTTAACTATAGGTACTCAGTCTCTTAAAGTGTCTTGGAACCAGATTTTCCATCCTATTTATTTCTTCATCAGTGAGCTAAGGAAATCTTTCATATGTGTTTATATTAGTATGATAGCCATGACTTGAACTGTCTTGAAAATGTATTTTGACATGGTAAACTAAACATAGCTGAAACTGAGTGAAGCTGCTGGTGCCAGTGAAATCGGCAGCGTAAAGGCCTCCAAAAATTCTCTCCAAAATGAAAGCAACAAGAAAACCAGCAAAAATTACAGAATCAACATATTTAGTACTCTGGATGTTAACAAATGGTTTGCAGCAAACTGAAGAGTGTTTATTCAAGTAAAATGACTGAATTTCAGTATGAACAGTAAGTTCTGTGGCATTTTCACTTACCCTATTTCCATCCCCTGTCTCCAGCTCTGCAGGAGCCTTGAATCCCGACGGCCTGTGATCATGGTGAAAGCGAGCAGCCAGGAGGACACGGGAGGGAGCTGAACAGGGCTGGAGCCTCTTCAAAGCCTCATTCCAAGAGAAATGTCATTATTTGTCCTGTCTGGGGCTTCTCTAGAATACTCTACAATACCTGCCAACCTTATCTGTGGAGTAATTAGCACACCCATCATTGAAAACATTTACCATTTCTTTGTGTTGAGAACATTTGAATTCTTCTCTTTTGGCCACTCTAAAATATAAAATAAATTATTGTTAATTATAGGCATCTAGCACTGCTATGAAACACCAGAACTTATTCCTCCTGTCTAGCTGTAAGTTGGTATCATTTAACCAATTTTTCCTTATTCCCGCCTCCCTCCTCCCCTTTCCCAGCCTCTAGTAACCATGATTCTACTCTCTGCTTCTATGAGCTCAACTATTTTAGTTCCCACATATAAGTGAAAACGTGTGATATTTATCTTTCTTATTTCACTTAACATAATGATCTCCAGGCTCATTCACATTGCCACAAATATTAGGATTTCATTATTTTTATGGCTGAGTAGTATTCCATTGTGCATATATCCCACATTTCTTTATCCACTCATCTGTTTTGTTATTTCTTTCTTGATGGAAAACATTGTAATTGTGGATCAAATTTATTTAAAAGATATTGGACTACTCATATGTTGTATTTCTTCCTATGTCCATTTCTGTAGGTTTTTAAATAAATTTTTAATGTATTTTATTCAATTTTTTGAATTTATTTCCATAAGCTTATTTAGACTATTTCCTTGTTACTGTTTAAATATCCTTAGCCTCTCTGATGATGTTTCCTTCTTCATTTACCATATTGATAATTTTGATTTTCCTTCTTTTTTCTCTCTGTTATGCTAGTTGTTCATTAATTTTATTAAACTCTACAACAAGCAAACAAATAAACAAAAAGAACCACTGTGAAATATCTCTGTGTGCTCAGAGCTCCTGCTTCTAATAGCAAGCTCTTCTCTTCTATGTCCCGTGTATTTCAACCTTTCTTCATAGGCTAAGTCAGCTCAAATAAGCTGACCATCATGCTCTATTAGTGAGAATTTTAAATGTTAATGTACAGGAGAAGAACGGACACCAATAGCGTATGCCATGTGCCAAGCACCATCATATCAGGTTCTTTTGCAAAACATTTTATTATTTAATAAAAATGCTTTATGTTTTAAAAATTATTTTACTTATTTTTGTTTTCCTAGTTATCCAGGGTTATTTCATTGCTGTTGTTGTTGTTGTTATTTTAGGTTTTTTTAGTTGGTTGCTTGGTTTTTGCTGGCACACATATTTCTGAGATCTTTTAACTAAAGATATTTTTTTCTAGTGTGTGTCATGAACATTCCTGCAATTGGAGATAAACTACAGTGCATCCAAAAGCTGAAAGAATATTATTAGAAAGGGCTTTAAGGCAGATTATTCACTAAAATATTAACCTATGACCTTTCCCATAGTTACAGAAGTAGTTTCAAAACAACTTTGTCCTGAACTATCAGTAAATAAAAATTTAAGGAATGTTTATGTATTCGGTTATACACACACACACACACACACATACACACACACATAGATATAATATATATATATAACTATCACAATTTATTTATCTTATAGCAGTAAATATTAATTTCTTCACCATTATGTGTGTATATTTGTAGAATGTCTAATATTTTCTTCCTTTGCTCCAATAAATCTCCTTGAACATGCCTTTCAATTTATCCATCCCAACTCAGATACTGGAAATTTATCCATTTCTTTAAGGGTTTCAAATTTGTTGGTGTATAGTTGTTTATATTATTCTCTAACAATTCTTAGTATTTCTGTGATATCAGGTGTAATGTTTCCTTTTTCACTTCTGATTTTTGTTATTAAGGTTTTCTCTCTTCTTTTTTTAGTCTCGCTAATGGTTTGCCTGTATTATTTATCTTCCCCCCACAGCAACCTTTTGTTTCATTGATCTTTTCTATCATTGCATCTCTATTTCATTTTGCTCTGCTCTAATCTTAATGTCTTTCAGTTTTACTAATTTCGGGATTGGATTGTTGTTTTTTTTAGTTCTTTGAGGTGTAGCATTAGGTTGTTTATTTGAAAACTTTCTATTCATTTGATGTGAACATTTGTTGCAATAAACTCCCCTCTAAGTTCTGCTTTTGCAGTACCCTACAGGCTTTGGTCTGATGTGTCTTTATTTTCATCAGTTTCAAGAAATTTTTTAGTTTCCTGTTTAATTTCTTCTTAGACTCATAGGTCTTTCAGAAACATGTTGTTTAATTTCCATGTGTTTGTATAGTTTCCAGGGTTTCACTTATTGTTGATTTCTAGTTTTAATACATTGTGGTCTGAAAAGATACCTGAAATGACATCAATTTTTTTTTTTTTTTTAGTTTACTGAGACTTGATTTGTGGTCTTTTGTTATTCCATATGAATTTTATGATTTTTTTTTTCCATTTCTTCAAAGAATGCCATTGGTATTTTGATGGGGGTTGCATTGAATCTGTAGGTCAGTTTGGGTAGTATGGACTTTTTCACAATGTTAATTCTTCCAATCCAAGAGCGTGGAATGCCTTTCCATCGTATTGTGTCTTTAATTTCTTTCAGTAATGGTTTGTACTTCTCATTGTAGAGATCTTTCACTCCTTGGTAAATTGATTCCTAGATGTTTTATTTTTTTGGTGGCTGTTGTAAATAGCCACCAAAACAAATAAAAAATTTTTTTAAAAGTAATAGCTTACTTTCTTGATTTATCTTTCTGTTAGTTCATTATTGGAGAATAGAAATGAAATGGATTTGGGGGCATTGGTTTTGTATCCTGCAACATTACTGAAATTATTAACCAGCACTAAGGGTTTTTTTGATACAGTCTTCAAGTTTTTCTGTGAGTAGTATCATGTTATCTGTAAATAGAGACCATTTGTCTTTATCTTTTCCAGTCTGGATGCCCTTATTTCTTTCTCTTTCCTTATTGCTCTGGCTAGTTCCTCCAATACTATGTTAAATAGGAGTGGTGAGAGTGGGCATCCTTGTCTTGTTCCTGTTCTTATGGGAAAAGCCTTCAATTTTTCCCCACTTATGATGTTGTTGGCAGTGGGATTGTCATAGATGGCTTTTATTGCGTTGAGATACTTTCCTTCTATTTGTGTGTGTGTTTACAGTAAGTTGTGTTTCTTGAAGACATCATACAATTGGGTTTAGCTTTTTAATACAATCAGTCAGTCCGTGTCTTTTGAGTGGGGAATTTAATCCATTTATATTTAAGGTTATTATTGAAAGGCATTGTCTTACTCCTGGCTTTTTATTGGTTTATGTTTGGATGTTTTTAATATTGTTTTGTTCATTTCTTCCCCTTTTATTTGTTATCTTTGGTATTTGTTGATTTTTTCAGGTGGTAAGATATAGTTTCTTTCTCTTTCTCATTTGCATTTTTGTTCTATCATTGAGTTTTGTTTTTCATTGTGTATTCATGGTAGTGATTGCTGTTTTTTGTATTCCAGATGCAGGACTCCTTTGAGGATTTCTTGTAGGGCTGCTCATGTGGTGATGAACTCCTGCAGGTTTTTTGTTTGTCTGAGTTGCTGACTGTTGCTGCACAGTAGGTTTTTGCAATTTATTACTTAATTCTTATCTTATGTGAGTTGCCCAATAGACATTCTTTTAAAATTATTAATTTGTTCTTAATCCATTAGTTTGGGATAATGTTACTCTGGATAAACAAATGACAGGTTTAGTCTGTAGTCAAAGTTTTCATTGTTTAGCATAAAGACATAGCATATGATGTGAAAAAAAAGTCAGTCTACATTCTTTCCATATTATTTTATCTTTCTACCTAGGCATATTCACAATTGTGCAGATGATGCTTCCATATGTGGTATTTTAATGGTATCAGTCATTCCTATCACCGTCCAAATTCGGTCATAACATGTATATGAAAACATCACACATAAAAGAAAGGAATTCTTTTAGGTTTACTGTAAGCCAGTGGTCATTCTTCTGGCCAATGCAATCCTCATATTTCACTTATTATGCCATCAAATTAAATTCACCCTTCCTTAGTAACTCTTTATTGTTTGTAGCTTCCTTTTAATGCTCGTTCTAGCACATATGCAGTTTTGATCACTTAAATTACAGATGCATGCAAATTATTCTCAGG
>NW_007735402.1:57059-60033 GCF_000696425.1 Galeopterus variegatus | reverse complement strand
AAAGGGAGACTTGTACTTTCAAAGAGGAAATATTTTTTTAAATAACCTGTGATAGATGGTTTATGATTTTTCCTTGGGCCTCAAACTTCCATTTTCCTATGAATTCTTATGTTGCTTTAAATTTCAGATGCTTATTCGATTAACAGTCACTGAATTGTAGGAAATTAGTATGGAGAGCATTTGAACAATTCAAATATTTTTTCAAAGGTACAAATTTTCACAATAGAAGAGAAACAGGACTAGAGTGTATTAAAAAGAATATATGTATTCTAATTTTAAGTATTGCATAAGGACTATCTTGCTTAAATATTGCTTATTGGTGGTAATAGTTTAGCATTTTCAAACTAGAGATATTAACAAAATTATACCCACATGTGTGACATTGACTTAAAATATCAATCCCTGTGAAGAGCACACTCTAAAGCGTGATGCCTTTTTCTTTATTGAGAATGAATACAAATTTTTTCACAATATGTTGAAAGGTGCGGATGTGCTAATTACATGAGGGGTCTTCAAAAACTTCTGAAGTATCTTCGTATAAGCCAAAAAATAATGCAGTTTAGGAATCAGATAAAAATTTGATAGTTCTTTTGACATGGTGCAATCACTATATGTTTGCTCTTCAGAGGCAATATGCAATACAGATACGCAAAAAGAAGAGTTGCAGATTACCATAATAAAACTGCAGTGTAAACTTGGGAATATTTTTTAATGTTTCTTTATTCCATCTCTCTATCTGTCATCTACCTCTATCATCTAATAGAACAATCTGGCTTGCCTAATGAGAATCAAACGAGTTCATAGCACAGACCATTTTAACATCTGAATATTTTTATTAAATCATAAAACATGTCATTATTTCTATTCTACAAAATTCTCCATCATTCTTAATGAGTAAAGAACATTTTATTAATGGATGTGAATTATATTTCATCTTATGGGTGCTGTAGCAGACACTGTTGGTTGTATTACTGATGATTATTGCTTCTTTCTTCTCTCTGAGAAGCTCCTAATTTTATTCAGGTATTTTCCTGTGTGACTCAGGTAATGTTCAGCCTATTCAAGTCTCCAGAGAGAAAGTCTTATGACCTCAGAGAAATTACTGTTGTTCCATTCCCCTTTACAGAAAGATGTAAATATGTCATAATTCTGGTAAATATGATTTAACACATAGTACTTCGATTAAATATACTGAAATTAATGTATGTTAAAATCATAAACATTAGTGTTTTTAGAAAATAGTTCTAGCAGTGCCTAGATAATCAGAACTTACATGAATTCATGGGAAATTTTCACTTATTTTTAGGAGGAATGATTTGAATTTATATTTGACACATTTTCAATGGTTAAGAACCAATTATATTTTATATTGTTATAGTCGTGTTACAATTTATAAAGTAATTTGTCTTAAGGAATTTGAATTTATACAACATTAGTGAATATATTTATCCAGATGTTTTTGAGATATTGACTTATGAACTAGGTTTACTTGTAATTAAACTAAAGTCTCTCTCTTTATATACATACGAAGGTGCTTCAAAAATTTCCTGGAAAAATAGAATTAAAGGTAATACGAATGTTTCCATGAACTTTTTGTAGACTCCTCATATATATGTTTACATTTATGTGTGTGCATAACATATGTAGGGTATATTATATGTCTCTCTGTATATATAGATGTGTAGATATATATCTAGAGAGAGAGACAGACAGAATTTCAATTCACCGGTCAAAAGAAATTTTTAGGCAAACTTAAGAGCATGTTTTGTGTATTTGTGTTTATTGTTTGCTGCTAATCATATGCAATTCTGAATTGCTAGATCTTTAGTTTCCTTAATCTTTATGCAAGAAAATTAAAGACCAACTAGTGTCAATGCTATCAAAACCACTACTAAACAACCTCCCGAGTTCGCAACAAATCAGATGCCCCTTAACACATCAAAAGGTCGGACAGGAACCCCTAGATTTTCACAGGTAAAAGGAGTAATGAACACAAAGCAAAATATTTAATAATGTATTTTTTTTTAAGTATCAGAATTGCAGTTCTTTGTCTTGCTTTATTTTTAGCATTTAAAAAAATGTTTATTTCTTCACACATTCTACGTAACTACTTTCATGTACTGCTGTGAAGAAAAAAAAAGCTGCAGACTGAGAATGTTTTTAAAATTCAGGTTTTGCTTTTTCCTGACTTATCTATTCAGCATGTAGATTTTAAAAATGTTCTCACAGTGTATTACTTAAGAATACTATGGGGACAAAGTTTGAGCACTCAAATACAGCAGTTAGTTTTATACATTTAGAAACAGAAGAAAGGTTTGTGGCCTGGAGGACATGGTGACCAATAAAATAAACTCCTGAAATAAAGAGAACTTCTTGGAGGATGACAGAGTGCATCCTTGTCAAGTTCAGGATCTCAAGGGGGAAGCAGTCTTTTTACCATTAACTGGGCTTCTGGAGGACATGGTGACCAATAAAATAAACTCCTGAAATAAAGAGAACTTCTTGGAGGATGAGAGAGTGCATCCTTGTCAAGTTCAGGATCTCAAGGGGGAAGCAGTCTTTTTACCATTAACTGGGCTTTTAGCTGCAGGCTTTTTGTAGATACCCTTTGTTAGGTTACGGAAGTTTCCTTCTTTTCCTCGTATACTGAGAGTGTAAACTAGGACAGGAAGTTCAATTTTTCCTATTCTTTTCCTGCTTCTATTGACATACTCATACCTCATTATCATACTTATACTGAGATATTCATAGTTTTTCTTACTTCTGTTAATATGGTAAATACATTCCTGTTTAATACAATGACTTGACCTTCAATTCCTAGAATTATATTTATTAGTTATTTACATACTATCTTTTTAATATATCACCATCTTCCATTGGCAAATGTCTTATATATATTTATCTTTTTACTATTTAATTAAATGTTTAATGTTAGAAAAAAAGAAATACAAGAAAGGCAGGTGATACTAAATAT
>NW_007735402.1:45169-56428 GCF_000696425.1 Galeopterus variegatus | reverse complement strand
TTAATTAAATGTTTAATGTTAGAAAAAAAGAAATACAAGAAAGGCAGGTGATACTAAATATCAAAATGATTATAATACAGATTTATTCATTTGTAAGTCTTGATTCTCAGAACTGAGGAATGTTTCTAAGAGAGTGTGTGATTTTTTTTGTCCTGATGCATATTGGTCAACTTAGGGGATGATAGGGAATGCTCAGGAAGGGGGAATGTGGGAAGAGAGAGGAGGGAGGGGGATGGGCAGAAAGCTGCATAGGTCCAGGAGGAAAACTGCAGAGGTGAGATTGTCGGTTCCATGCTCATTTTACACAAATGTCTCCTGTTATTCTTTGCATACACTCTCTCTTTGTAATTAATTGAGGGGAGTGTGGTACATGTGCACGCGTGTGTGTGTAAGGTAAGATTTTGGAATGTATAGTTTTTTCTATGCCAGGTCTTACCATGTTCTTATAAGACCATCCTTGTGAGGTAGTGAATTTCACTTATACAAATGCATCTAAAATGTCTTCATCCCAAATGAATTCAATGACAAAGAAAATGGTCCCCATACCACATTTGATTCATCCATAATGAATGCAAATAAGGTCAGTTCTAGGTACCACGTATAAGCCTTTTATTTTAAATGTAGTATATGACAGGGATTCATTTTCTTTTCAGAAATGCAAGACTAAATATTGACCATTTAAAACCTAATAAGATGCTGAATGGAAAAGATTCATAAATCAAATGCATTAACATTGCAAATGCCTTTGAATTTTGCAGGTTGCCATTGCAGCGCTGATTTTATTTGACTCCATGGTACCATTATGGTAGCTGCTGCTCTAAATTTAGCTCATTGAATGCCTGATAAAATGTCATGTGCTGCAAGTCCATTATAAGCACATCAACACTTGCATCTGCAGTTTGCGAGTTTAGATAGTTATTCTTTGAAAGAACTCTTAATGGGCTTTAACATTTGATGAATTGTGAACTATTTTACCTATTACACTTAGGATGAGGCAGTCCTAATCAAAACAGATGCATTTCAACATCTAATTTAAAGATTACAGCACATTCAAGGAAAGTAGTATCTGTAATACAAATTTCATAGGATATGTTTGTAGGTAGTCTAGGCAGAGAATACATTTAGTTAAATAAAGCCAATTTTATTTTTTTTAAATTAATATGTTAATAATAACAATAGTAGCAGTAGGTTTCTTATGTAACATACAGGTTAAACCAAACACTGGCATATGTAATGATATTTAATCCTTATAGCATTGCTTTATATAAAGATATGTAAAGGCATTGTTTTTCCTTTATATAACTGAGGAGACTGGATTTCAGGAAAGTTAGTATTTTTGCAAGATTTGGAGTTAATCAAAGCAGTGGCAGTTTGACAGCTCAGAAGAAGCTAGTTCCAAAGCCATTCTGCTTCTTAATCATCCTGATATAAATGTGCATTTAGTTATTCCTTTCTTCCCTCATAATTTTAGATGTCATCAGCTATGCCATATAATTTAGATTGTGAAAATCAAAATCTGTTGGAGGTAAGATCGCCAACTTTGTGTAATTGCCTAGATGTGCTAAATACCCCAGACATCATGTGGTAAACTCCACAGAAGGGCAACACTACCACCAGGAATATTTTTTTTTCCTTTATGCTTAATCAAGAATGGGAGGAAATAAAAAAGGACATTGTGATTTTGACCAACTGCTTAGCTCTCAGTTACTCCTAGCAAAGGTAGTTCCCAGGGGGAAATTAATTCTTCATTTATGCTATAAATATCGAAAATAATAAAAATTTGTTAAACCACCTACTAATGTAATCACTTCATAATCAATTAAAGTTCCATTTTGCAATGCAGTAACTCAAAGCAATCACACAACTAATTTTAATGAAACTGCAGTTTCAGTCTTTAAATTCCAATTTCTTCTCATTTTGAGACCATGTGTTTTTAGATACAAACATTTGGAATGTATACTCACAGTTTTCTTTTTCTTTTTTTCATTTTTGACAGACAAACGAGTAATTTAACAATCCATCTATGCCCTCAGGTTGCAGTTTTTCTTATCTTTTCCCTCAAATTAAAACCCGTTTTTTGTCATTGTTTTGTTTACTGTATGTGTTTTGATTTTTTTCATAGAGCCAATAGGGAAAGTGTATGTTTGGGTAGATTTGGACAGAGGCTGCTGTTCCCCAATCCAAACACCACAAAAAATGAGCCCCCCCACCTTCCCTGTGAGCGCTTCCTGTAGAAACCTGCAAGAAGGTGCAAACTTCCCTATACCCTCTCATGAGCCCGTATCTGGCCTTTAACGATGCATTATAAATTTCTAGCTGAATCTTCTTACTGAATTCCATGATGTTGAGCAGCATCTATCCCACCTATCCCCGACCTAATGCTCAGGACCTGTTGCTTCCTGCAGCAATATGTCTTCTTCAGATTTTGGAATAATTGATTGTCCAGAGATCTCAGTTTTCTGTTGGTTTTAAGAAAAGTTGCTAACTTGAAGTTTGTTCTCCATTTTTTTCTTGTAAGGACAAGAGCAGCACTTGCAATCTCTCCACATATCCAAGCTTTCAGTTCATACATAATTATGCTTTAAAGTTTCAATACCAATAACAGGTAGAAAGTGAGGCTAGCACGAAGGAAGATGCTTACCACAATCTCTGGTAGTAAGGAGAGACCTTCTTTGGTAATTTATTTTAAAGGCGTAATTGGCACTCCAGGGGAATTGTCAGGGAGAAGGTAGAGCGTGGGAGGCCTGCACGTGGAAACAGCATTTTGTGGTCAAGAGCATCAAAAACAAATTGGGATGTTACAGCTTGAACTCTGAGGGAAAGGACACCAAGCAGTAAGGCTAGACAGACAATGCCAGGTACTGCATGCCAATTTTAAAAACTTAGACTGTGTTCTCTTGATTATGAGAAGCTGTGGAAGGTTTATACGGGTAAATAATATGTTATGCTTTACAGTTTACCTAAGTCTTGAGTATATGTGCAAACAGTAGAGTAGAGAAAGGATGTGGGGTGGCCATTCAGCACTTTATGACAGTAGCACAGAAACAGGATGAGAAGAGAATGAACTACAGCTATCCTTAACGGGGATAGAGAGTAAGGGTCAATTTGTTACAATTTAGGAAGTAACATAAAATATAGAGATGAACTGTGAATAACAAGGTCAGGAGATAAATGCCTGCAGGATGAATCTCCAGATTCTTGACTGGATATATGAGCTATAGGAGAGAAGAGGAGCAGGTTTATTCAAGAAGGGGATGAGTTTGGATTGTGGCACATGAAACTTGACATGGGTACCAAACACCAAGATAGCCATGTTTAGTGGGCAGCTGGGTACATGATGCAGAAACTCAAATGAGCTGGTTGGGCTTGGAAATGGGGATTTGTCCGTCTTCAGCAAAAATGTGCTGGTTAGAATCATGCAAACGAGTGGGGTAGTCTAGGGATGGCATGTCATTTGGGGAGAGGAGAAGACTAAGGGTAAAACTTTGTGATTACCTCAAAGGAGCTGTCAAAAGAGCCCAGGAACCAGCTTAGAGGACACAGTCATGAAATGTCAAGCATCACCAGAGGTTTCCACTGGCATGGAAACCAAAGGAACTAAGCTTTACAAGCAAGATTACAAAAAATGTTACCAGAAAGCTCTAGCAAAGGATGAACCAAAGGAAAAAAAAAAAATTAAAAAGGCCATTGGATTGGACAATTAAGAGGGAAAATTAGAAAAAGCAGTTTCAGTGGCATACTGAGATTAAAAGTCAGAAACCACATTAAATGATTTACCAGAAAATGAACAAATGAAAGTGGACTACGAGAAATTTTGAGTGAGATGAGACCAGGAAAGACACTCTACTGCTCTCAGAGAATATTGAAAATGATGATGTAATAGAGAAACGAAAAAGTCAGAACTGTCAATTACCTTAAACTCTGAGTGCATGCATGTGTACACATGTTCCAATCTGAAGCAGGGTACCAGACCAATTAGAAAATCCAAACAACGTCTCTACCCTCTAATCTCTCTCTTCCCATCAATTTTCTTTCTTGCTTATTTTCTTTCTCTTTTCTCCCTCCTTTTCTTCTCTGCTCTCCTTTCTGCCCTCCCTTCTTTTTCTGTTCTTCCTTTTTTCATTTTCATCATTATTTCTCTTTCCTTTCCCTAGTAAACGCACATAAAATTGATACATATTTAAAAGTAAATCTAAAAAGATGAGGAAATTAAGGTAAAGGGAACACTAAATGTGTGGATTGATTAATGAAAAAATCAATTGCAAAAGGACTAAGGAACTGGTAAAGTATTTTCTGAGACCAGAGATATTGGCCATGTGTAATGTTTTCTTTGCCTAAGAACAGATGGACTTGATAAACCATCACGATTTTCTCCTGGAGCTTGGTAGTGCAAGAGTCTAACATTCCATGCTAAGATAATGTGTACTATTAACGAAGAAAAGGAAACAGAAACAAGTAATACTCTGCAAAATTCCTATGTCTTTCTCGTTCCAAGAATTGTGCATGCTTAGTATCTTAGTGTTTCCATTAAAGAACAGGGAAGGAACACATACACACAAGTGCACGCACACACACACACACACACACACACACACACACACACACACACACACACACACACACACACACACACACACACACACACACACACACACACACACACACACACACCTTCCTTTCAAGACTCAATTTAAGAAAATCTGTAAGTGGAATTGATAATTGTCCACAATTTCTGCCACAAGAGAGGTAATAAACAGATCAGAGCCCCTGAACTTCCATGAAACAGGTTTGCCCGTGGAACTTACCCAGAGACACACCTCTGTCTTTGCCATCCATGCATCTTTGTGTGAGTCTAGAATATAGCCAGAGTCAGGGCATAAAGTCTTCCCATTAGACCAGCCATAAAAAGTCAAAATGAGGGAGCTAATGTCCACTTAAGTTTGACCTCACCTCTGCCTACCATGCCCCAGATACAGAAAGAACCCCTCGCAGATGGTGCAGTGACCTGGGCTCATATCCCTCCAGATACTATGTGAGCATGACAGAGGCAGGCAGAGACTAAATACATCTTTTAGAGAATGTATTTTATTATTTTGCTTTCTTTCTAAGTTCTTCCTTTGGCCAACACATGTTTATTTTCACTCAGGAGATTCTCACTCATTTATTAACTTTTGCATAGAAATACTGCCTCAGTAGACTGTAGAATGCCTTGAAGTACTGGAAAATGAAAGTGTACAAAAAAAGAAAAAAAGGTAGGGGTATTTGGCTTATAATTCTTCTTAAGATCAATTTTGATTGACACTAATTTCCACTCATAAAAATGATTAATGATTCCCATTTATCCTGTTTCATGTGTAGGGGTTTTTTGTAGCATAGGTAGATTACGAAGCATAATAATGCAGTTAAAAACACCCAGTTTAAGAACAAGATATCTAATGCATTTGAATCCTAAAAAAGTAATCACTGTCCAGAATGACTTTTTAACATTTTGCTTGGTATGTATCTTGCTTTCTAGGTCTGTGAATGTTTTTCTTTCATCAGTTTTAAAATCTCCTCACCATGATTTCTTTAAATATTTCTCTCCCAATTTTTATTTTGTCTTCTTCTGAGAATCCTATTAGAAACACCTTATATATTGTCATTTCATACTCAGTAACTTGATACTCATTTATAATATTAATCTTCTTGCTCTTCAGTAATGCATTTTAGCTTAGTTCTATGTATATGAATATCTGTATCTATACATCTGAAATAGGAGGCGGTCTATTACCATTGGGCTCAGATTGCAGGACACACCTCTGGGTTTCAAGCCACCCCCCAGGGTCTGGGGACTCTCCCCAAGGGGAAAGTTACTGCCGCTCAGTAGACTTATTTGGGGCACCAACACAAAGGAAATTGAAACCTTGGGGGCTGGCTTATGTAAATCCAGTGGCTGGGCATGCTCAGTGAAGAGGAATTACATAACCCTGGTATCTGAATGACCTTCCACTAGAGACAGTAGAGAACACAGAATATTCTTGAATATGTCTGGTACATGTGATAGAATCTGACCAGGGAACGTGCTCCAAAAGGAGAACAACTGAGCATGTGCCAGACTATGTTACGTAAGAGGAACCCACCCCNTGGGATGTTACAGCTTGAACTCTGAGGGAAAGGACACCAAGCAGTAAGGCTAGACAGACAATGCCAGGTACTGCATGCCAATTTTAAAAACTTAGACTGTGTTCTCTTGATTATGAGAAGCTGTGGAAGGTTTATACTGGTAAATAATATGTTATGCTTTACAGTTTACCTAAGTCTTGAGTATATGTGCAAACAGTAGAGTAGAGAAAGGATGTGGGGTGGCCATTCAGCACTTTATGACAGTAGCACAGAAACAGGATGAGAAGAGAATGAACTACAGCTATCCTTAACGGGGATAGAGAGTAAGGGTCAATTTGTTACAATTTAGGAAGTAACATAAAATATAGAGATGAACTGTGAATAACAAGGTCAGGAGATAAATGCCTGCAGGATGAATCTCCAGATTCTTGACTGGATATATGAGCTATAGGAGAGAAGAGGAGCAGGTTTATTCAAGAAGGGGATGAGTTTGGATTGTGGCACATGAAACTTGACATGGGTACCAAACACCAAGATAGCCATGTTTAGTGGGCAGCTGGGTACATGATGCAGAAACTCAAATGAGCTGGTTGGGCTTGGAAATGGGGATTTGTCCGTCTTCAGCAAAAATGTGCTGGTTAGAATCATGCAAACGAGTGGGGTAGTCTAGGGATGGCATGTCATTTGGGGAGAGGAGAAGACTAAGGGTAAAACTTTGTGATTACCTCAAAGGAGCTGTCAAAAGAGCCCAGGAACCAGCTTAGAGGACACAGTCATGAAATGTCAAGCATCACCAGAGGTTTCCACTGGCATGGAAACCAAAGGAACTAAGCTTTACAAGCAAGATTACAAAAAATGTTACCAGAAAGCTCTAGCAAAGGATGAACCAAAGGAAAAAAAAAAAATTAAAAAGGCCATTGGATTGGACAATTAAGAGGGAAAATTAGAAAAAGCAGTTTCAGTGGCATACTGAGATTAAAAGTCAGAAACCACATTAAATGATTTACCAGAAAATGAACAAATGAAAGTGGACTACGAGAAATTTTGAGTGAGATGAGACCAGGAAAGACACTCTACTGCTCTCAGAGAATATTGAAAATGATGATGTAATAGAGAAACGAAAAAGTCAGAACTGTCAATTACCTTAAACTCTGAGTGCATGAGACCAGGAAAGACACTCTACTGCTCTCAGAGAATATTGAAAATGATGATGTAATAGAGAAATGAAAAAGTCAGAACTGTCAATTACCTTAAACTCTGTGTGCATACTCAGAGAATATTGAAAATGATGATGTAATAGAGAAACGAAAAAGTCAGAACTGTCAATTACCTTAAACTCTGAGTGCATGCATGTGTACACATGTTCCAATCTGAAGCAGGGTACCAGACCAATTAGAAAATCCAAACAACGTCTCTACCCTCTAATCTCTCTCTTCCCATCAATTTTCTTTCTTGCTTATTTTCTTTCTCTTTTCTCCCTCCTTTTCTTCTCTGCTCTCCTTTCTGCCCTCCCTTCTTTTTCTGTTCTTCCTTTTTTCATTTTCATCATTATTTCTCTTTCCTTTCCCTAGTAAACGCACATAAAATTGATACATATTTAAAAGTAAATCTAAAAAGATGAGGAAATTAAGGTAAAGGGAACACTAAATGTGTGGATTGATTAATGAAAAAATCAATTGCAAAAGGACTAAGGAACTGGTAAAGTATTTTCTGAGACCAGAGATATTGGCCATGTGTAATGTTTTCTTTGCCTAAGAACAGATGGACTTGATAAACCATCACGATTTTCTCCTGGAGCTTGGTAGTGCAAGAGTCTAACATTCCATGCTAAGATAATGTGTACTATTAACGAAGAAAAGGAAACAGAAACAAGTAATACTCTGCAAAATTCCTATGTCTTTCTCGTTCCAAGAATTGTGCATGCTTAGTATCTTAGTGTTTCCATTAAAGAACAGGGAAGGAACACATACACACAAGTGCACGCACACACACATACACACACACACACACACCTTCCTTTCAAGACTCAATTTAAGAAAATCTGTAAGTGGAATTGATAATTGTCCACAATTTCTGCCACAAGAGAGGTAATAAACAGATCAGAGCCCCTGAACTTCCATGAAACAGGTTTGCCCGTGGAACTTACCCAGAGACACACCTCTGTCTTTGCCATCCATGCATCTTTGTGTGAGTCTAGAATATAGCCAGAGTCAGGGCATAAAGTCTTCCCATTAGACCAGCCATAAAAAGTCAAAATGAGGGAGCTAATGTCCACTTAAGTTTGACCTCACCTCTGCCTACCATGCCCCAGATACAGAAAGAACCCCTCGCAGATGGTGCAGTGACCTGGGCTCATATCCCTCCAGATACTATGTGAGCATGACAGAGGCAGGCAGAGACTAAATACATCTTTTAGAGAATGTATTTTATTATTTTGCTTTCTTTCTAAGTTCTTCCTTTGGCCAACACATGTTTATTTTCACTCAGGAGATTCTCACTCATTTATTAACTTTTGCATAGAAATACTGCCTCAGTAGACTGTAGAATGCCTTGAAGTACTGGAAAATGAAAGTGTACAAAAAAAGAAAAAAAGGTAGGGGTATTTGGCTTATAATTCTTCTTAAGATCAATTTTGATTGACACTAATTTCCACTCATAAAAATGATTAATGATTCCCATTTATCCTGTTTCATGTGTAGGGGTTTTTTGTAGCATAGGTAGATTACGAAGCATAATAATGCAGTTAAAAACACCCAGTTTAAGAACAAGATATCTAATGCATTTGAATCCTAAAAAAGTAATCACTGTCCAGAATGACTTTTTAACATTTTGCTTGGTATGTATCTTGCTTTCTAGGTCTGTGAATGTTTTTCTTTCATCAGTTTTAAAATCTCCTCACCATGATTTCTTTAAATATTTCTCTCCCAATTTTTATTTTGTCTTCTTCTGAGAATCCTATTAGAAACACCTTATATATTGTCATTTCATACTCAGTAACTTGATACTCATTTATAATATTAATCTTCTTGCTCTTCAGTAATGCATTTTAGCTTAGTTCTATGTATATGAATATCTGTATCTATACATCTGAAATAGGAGGCGGTCTATTACCATTGGGCTCAGATTGCAGGACACACCTCTGGGTTTCAAGCCACCCCCCAGGGTCTGGGGACTCTCCCCAAGGGGAAAGTTACTGCCGCTCAGTAGACTTATTTGGGGCACCAACACAAAGGAAATTGAAACCTTGGGGGCTGGCTTATGTAAATCCAGTGGCTGGGCATGCTCAGTGAAGAGGAATTACATAACCCTGGTATCTGAATGACCTTCCACTAGAGACAGTAGAGAACACAGAATATTCTTGAATATGTCTGGTACATGTGATAGAATCTGACCAGGGAACGTTGGGGGCTGGCTTATGTAAATCCAGTGGCTGGGCATGCTCAGTGAAGAGGAATTACATAACTGGTATCTGAATGACCTTCCACTAGAGACAGTAGAGAACACAGAATATTCTTGAATATGTCTGGTACATGTGATAGAATCTGACCAGGGAACGTGCTCCAAAAGGAGAACAACTGAGCATGTGCCAGACTATGTTACGTAAGAGGAACCCACCCCTTCACTGAATATTCATCAGATAGTGTGACTATGTATTAGACAGTGAAACTACAAAAGCCAAATCCCTATAGAAGGTGGGTTGTTGCCGCTCGCTTTCCTGGGGCCAACCCACATATTGCTGCTTGAAGTGTGGACGTTTTATTTTTGCGTCAAGCTTACTGTTAGTGCGTGGATTCTCACTGTCTCGACCCAGGCTGCACTGGGTACTGAACTTGAAGTGTGTATTCCTTACTTTTGTGTTAAACGTGGATTGGGCCCTGCTCAGTCTCTGGAGCTAGGCTGCACTTTCTCTGTGAAGTCTGTATCTCTTATCTGTTATATTAAACTTGTTTTCACTTGCCATGGTGACTCTACCCTTAAATTCTTTCCTGTGGTGGGGTCAAGAACCTTGTAAGAGGATGAGGTGAGTTGAGGCTGACTATCGGCTCCCCAGACCCTTCCGCTGACAGCAAATCTACATCTATCTGTACACAGTTTGTTTATCCTTCACTTCATTTTATTTATCCTTTCATTATCCTTTTAATATCATTGTATATGCTTGATACAAGTCCTTTTCAGATATAGGTTGTATGAGTCCTTATTGTCATAATAGCTGGATTGTCCTTTTATGTATTTATGAACATTTGGATTATTTCCAGATTGTGACTATTAGCAATAAAGCTGCTACAAACACTTGTGTACAAGTCTCTTATGGACATATGCATTCAGTTTTCTTACAGAAATATCTAGGAGTGCAAGTAGGGCTAGATCATATCGTTTGTGCATGTTTTACTTTTTAAAAACAATAAACTTATTTTCCAGGCAGTTGTACCATTTACATCCCTGCCATCAGCATACAGGAGATCCAGTTCCCTCGCATCCTTGCTGATGCTATGGTCAGGGTGTTTAGTGTTAGACATTTAAACAGGTGTGTAGTAGCATCTCTTTGTGGTTTTACTTATATTTCCCTAATGACTAATGATGGTGACAATATTTTCATATTTGTATATTTTATGTGTATGACTTCTTTAGTGGAACAGCCATTCAAATATTTTGTCCATGTTTTATTGAGTTGTTTGTTTTCTTGTAATAAAGTTCGTCATATATTTTGGATACAAATTCTTTATCAGACATAGAATATATTAATTTTCTATTGCTGCCATAACAAGTTACCACAAATTTGGTCATTTCAGACTCTACACATTTGCCATCTCATTGTTCTATAGGTGAGAAGTTCAGTTTGACTGAACTGGGTGTCAAATGAAGTCCAGCGGTGGGTTGTACGTAAGGTCTCACAAAGCTGAAATCAAGGGATCTGCAGGGCTATATTTTTTACTGAAGGATCTTGCAGGAGAATTCACTTTCAGCCTTCTGCTTATTGGAAGAATTCATCCCCTTATAGTGGTAGGACTTTTTACTACTTCAACTTTCCATTGCTCATTACAAGATTTTGCCGGCCCGGTGGCGCACTGGATAAGTGCGCCGCTTGGGAAGCGCGGCAGCGCTCCCGCCGAGGGTTCGGATCCCACATACAGACCGGTTCCCGCTCACTGGCTGAGC
>NW_007735402.1:30426-44182 GCF_000696425.1 Galeopterus variegatus | reverse complement strand
CCGGAAAAAGACAAAAAAAAAAGATTTTGCTTATTGATCTTATACACTGCTATCTTGCTAAACTCAATCAGTTCTAGTAAATTTTTTTGTTGATTTTATCATATTTTCTACAAAGACAATCACTTATTTTTGAATAAAGTTACTTTGATTTTGTTCTTTTCCAATATAGAAGTATTTGTTTTCTTTTTCTTGCCTCATGGCACTGGCTAGAACATTCAGTACAATGTGAAATAAAGTAGATAACAGCAGACATTTTTGCCTTGTTCCTGACTCTAGAGAACAACATTCAGTATTACACATTTAGAGGTGATGAGTGTTCTAGTTCTATTTTGCTTTGTTTTTCTTTGCACATGCCCTTCATATACCTAATTTGCTGAGAGTATATATAGGGAAAGGATTTTGAATTTTGTCAACTGCTTTTTCTGTGTACATCGAATTGAGATCATTCAGGTTTTTGTTTTTTGTTATTTTTTTAGATTGTTAACATGGTGAATTATATTAGTGGAATTCCTAATGTTAAACCTACACTAGAATACTCGGCATTACTTAGATAAAATCTGCTTGTTAATGATGTAATTTCCTTTTTATGTATTGCTCCATTCAAGTTTCCTAAAATATTGTTTATATATATATTTTTTCATTTTTCTCCATGTTCATTCGGGATATTAGTCTGCAGTTTTCTTTAAGTATAATGTCTTTTTTAAAAAAATGTGATATCAGAATAATGTTGGCTTCATTGAATGATTTGGGGAGCATTCTTTCTTCTTCAGTATTCTGGAAGAGTTTTTGTAGAGTTGGTATTATTTTTGTCATTAAATGTTTGGTAGAGTTCACCAGTGACACCATCTGAGAATGCAGTGTTATTTTTGTGGGAGGGAGGGGGAGAAGTTTTTATATTTTTAAACTACAACTTTAAGTTTTTTCATAAGACAGTGCAATGTTCATACATTTATATTTTCCCTTTTATTCTTGAAAGACCTTTGAGATTTAGCCTATCCACAATTTAGGCATATGTGCAGTATTGTAACAGGTTTATTCATAGACTCTACTTCATAAAAAATTATCATGAAAACTTAAAATTATTTTACTGCATTTTCTACAAACTTCCTCATAAAATTTTCATTGGCATTTTAAATTCACTTGGAATTGCTTTTTTCTATATAGTTAATTTCATGAAAAACTCGCCTTCTAAAAGCATTCATCATATTTTCTAATTTGTCAGCATTCACAGAGGAATAGATGCTGTTTAATGTATCTTGAGTTACTATTAAAATATTAATACATTTACTCTTTCTTTATGTATTTCATTGTAACCACCATGAACAATTTCATTCTACTGAGTTAGAAAACAAATGAAATAATGTTGGCTTCATTGAATGATTTGGGGAGCATTCTTTCTTCTTCAGTATTCTGGAAGAGTTTTTGTAGAGTTGGTATTATTTTTGTCATTAAATGTTTGGTAGAGTTCACCAGTGACACCATCTGAGAATGCAGTGTTATTTTTGTGGGAGGGAGGGGGAGAAGTTTTTATATTTTTAAACTACAACTTTAAGTTTTTTCATAAGACAGTGCAATGTTCATACATTTATATTTTCCCTTTTATTCTTGAAAGACCTTTGAGATTTAGCCTATCCACAATTTAGGCATATGTGCAGTATTGTAACAGGTTTATTCATAGACTCTACTTCATAAAAAATTATCATGAAAACTTAAAATTATTTTACTGCATTTTCTACAAACTTCCTCATAAAATTTTCATTGGCATTTTAAATTCACTTGGAATTGCTTTTTTCTATATAGTTAATTTCATGAAAAACTCGCCTTCTAAAAGCATTCATCATATTTTCTAATTTGTCAGCATTCACAGAGGAATAGATGCTGTTTAATGTATCTTGAGTTACTATTAAAATATTAATACATTTACTCTTTCTTTATGTATTTCATTGTAACCACCATGAACAATTTCATTCTACTGAGTTAGAAAACAAATGAGTTCCTTAAGCTCTCTCCTAAAGGAAAAATACACACACACACACACACACACACACACACACACACACACACACATGTTTCGCATATATAATTCATTACAGATATCAGAATATATAAACAGATTCCCTTGAAAGGCTTGTTTTGTGAGATGACTGCAAGTTCATAAAATTATTATAATTGATTTCATGTATTAAGTTGGCAATCTATAGTTAGATAGCTAGATAATATTATATATAATGAGTTTTTAAGATCTGTGGTAAGTAGAATTCTAAGATGACCCCCAAAATGACCCGCACTCTTGTATAAACCTCTCCCTGGTGAGTGCAAGTAGAAACTGTGACCTGTTCCTATTTGATAGAGTGTGGCAAAGGTAATGGGGTAGTTGCTTTCTTAGTTATTTTTGTATGGCAAAGATGACGTGATATTTATCACAGTCTGAATTATGCTATATAAGACTCCATATAGGCAGATTTTAGAAAGACAGGTTCTCCTGTTGGCCTTGAAGAAGTAAGCCAGCTTGAAAGTGCATATGGAGAAAGTCATGTGCTCAGAAATGCATACAATTCTTACGAGTTTTCTCAAAAGACCTGATCACCTGTCATTTTCAACTTCTTTAAAATAACCATCATGGTTTACACAACATGTCTAGAGATGCTTTTATGGGTTGTACATATATCATACCCATATAAATCTCAGAAAAATTCTGCATCTGGGCTGATCAGCATATTTGGCATTATTAATATGGAGCATATGATGCATTCCTTTAATTAGTGAGTGAACATGATGGTGTGCAATGAAAAGTAAGTGTAGAATCAAGTTTGTTGGTGGATTTGTAGAATTAGAGTGTCAAGCCTGCACTCACTGGGAAGCTTCTCCAGCATAAAGTGTAAAATGTAAGTTTTCCCAGGATATACAAATTGCTTGAATGGCCCCTTGTGTCTGAACACGTCAGTTTGTGTTTCCAGGTTGGTTCATACCTCTTTGATTGTTCTCTCTGTACAGCTGAGTGTGGTAGAGACAACTAATTGTCCCCAGTAGACATGTCCCCTTTCTCCTTTCAGTGAAAATAAGTGATTAGATTTGCAGAGATGAGATGTGAGTAGAAGAAATATGGGCACTTCTTTTTTTATATTCTTACATAAGAAGCTGCCAACCCTTCATTTTCTTTTTTCCTATTTCATTAGTTAGGAAATGGCAAAAACTGGAGTAACTAATATGGACCCAAAGATGAATGTCATTATGTTAAGAAATGGCAGAGAAATTTTACCATCTTGAACAGCTCAGGGATATGCCTGAGAGAGTAATAAACTCTATCTTAGTTAATTCACTAAAGTTTGGGTTTGCTTTGTCTAAGAAGCTAAAAAATTCTAAGCTTGAACTCTACCTAATATATTCAGTCCAGAGTGATTGCTGATCCTGTCTGGACTGCTCTCTGGGCCACAGGGAGCTTTGGTAACATTTTCACTGCCTACTTCCCTTAAATTCCCCCAAGTCTTTCAAAGATACACAGACCTGTACAAAGTCCAGGAGCCCAGACATCTGAGGCTTCAGTAACTTCCCGCCCAGCCTCCATGTCTTTTACCAGAGAAGCCAGTGAGTAGCTCAGCTGACAAGTCATGAGCACGGCAGCTTTGGAGCTAGTCCTGTCCAAGTCCTTGCTCTGTCATTTATTGGCAGGCCTTATATAAGTCAACTAAACTTTCTAAGCCTCAATTTCTACTTTGTAGAATTGATATGTTTATTCTCTTTTAAATTCTATGCAGGCATTAAATTAGATAATTATGAATGGCACATAGAAAGCAGTTGACAAGTTATATTTAACAATGTTTATCATTGAATACCAAGTTCACATTGCTAATTATATCAGAAAACATTCTATTACGCCTCTCATTGCTACTGATAATAATAATGATAAGTAGGTGAAGGTCAGATTATGGAGAGGCAAGACGACCATCTTTTCCACCTAGAATGTGTTGCACTTCAGATGCTTGTCATATATTTAGGTAGAGTTGTCTAGCAGGTCCCCATATATACAGGTCAGGAACTCTAGTTTAGAAAAATGAATTTTGAGTCATGGAATATGGTAATGAGTAATAACATAAGAAAAGGTAAATTTCACCTATGAAAAGAATATAGTGTAAGAAGAGAAAGAACAGAAGATAATCTGAGAACAGAATCCTGTGGATAGACACTTAAGGAATAGTAAAGGAAGATTTTGATAAAGATATTGGAGATATATACAGAGGATAGAAAGAGAACTAGCAGATAACTTCCTGTTATGAAAGCAAAGAAGTGAACAAATAAAAACAAATTGTTTGGAGGAGAGAGTAAAGCAGTTGGCCTGGACTTATTCATTCCTTTCATCAGGGACTCACTCAGGAGAAAGAAAAGGAGGCAGATGGGCAGGCGTCCTGGTGTAAACTCCTTGTCAACGGGACTGTTGATATTTGCCATGAGAAAAAGAACTTATTTCTGAAATATTCTAAGCAAAATGACTCTGGCTAAGGATGACTTATAAGAAATTGAGTCTAAAATCCACATGCTCCCCAGAAAACGTCATGTAAACTATACAACTCTTAACTGGGCATAAAATAGAGATGATGATAATTCAAATAATCCTGCTGTGACAGATAACTGTGGACCTCGTTAGAAACCTCGTCTAGTATTCTGAACCAGCAGCGCATTTCTCAATCAGGAGGACACGACCTGAGGAGCTCCCCTAGTTACCCTGACCTCTCTCCCCTTCAGCTGAGCACTGGAATTATTAATGAAGCTTAACAATCATATAATACATTTGATTCTATTAGTCTGGTTTGATAAGAAAATCCTTTGTGTTAGTGCACAATCGACATTATTAACTGTTTCATAGAATCCAGATAAATAAGACTTGAAAATACTGATTAGACTTTTTATTCAGGCAAGCATTAGTGGGCACTCATGGGCGGCCTTTGGTATGAACAAGATTTTACTAGGCTGTGGATGAAGTGCATCAGAATGTAGACAAACCCGTCCTAGTATCATCTATTACAAGGTGAACTGAAAACAAAAAAAAAGTGAATATCTAGAAAAATGTCCAAAGGAGGGTGGGTTCACCCTCCCTGCCTGCCTCCCACCTGCCTTCTCATTCTTCCTTCCTTAGTTAGAGAAGTTGAGAGGATTAAGAGCAGACATGAAGAACTTTCTATGAACAGACAGAGGATCATCTCTTACTCAGAATCCAACAGAAAGTAGGAAAGGATGACTGAGGATCCTGGGAACTTTTAGAACTGCAAGAAGTTGGGGGATGTCGTACTTGAAGGTGTGTATTGTTTTGGTTGTGTAGATCACAAAGAACTATTATAAATATGAGAATAATGGGGTTAAGTTTGGATTGTGAAAAGAGGAGCATAAGACTAAAATTGTATCTGAGTAAATGGACAAATGTAAGGGATTGAAAAGAATCAGCAAGGGTCATATGAAATGCATTTATTATTGGATTTCATGACATTAAAGCATTATATTTAACAGAGAATTTTATTTCATGGTACTCCTCTTGTATACACTGAGGACATTATAAAATGCTGGTATGAGGTACAATCTAAAAAGTCCTCCCCCTTGAATGTCTTGAATATCTTTACTTACTCATTTAAGCCCAATCTTATTTTCTTGGCCATTTGAAAACTTGATAAGCTACTTTTCTGTCTCTAAACTTCTAGCGTGTCAATTCTTTTGGGGCCTTTCCCAAAGCCCTATTTTCAATAACAGCTGATATGGGTTGAACATTTGTCCCTTGTAAAGCACATGTGGAAATTGATTTCCAGTGTGGCAGTGTTGAAAGGTGGTGACTGGATCATCACGACTGTGCCTTCATAGATCCATGTATTATTTGCCTTCATTAATTAATAATTAATGCCTTCATTCATGGGTTAATAGATTAATGGATTAATGGTTTATCAGAGAGTAGACTGGTGGCCTTATAAGGAGAGCAAATAAGCGCATAGAAGCTTCTCTTGCACGTCTCCCTATGTGACACCCTGAGTTTCCACGGGACAGTGTAGCATTCCCTCCAAGAAAAAGGCCCCCATCAGCTGAGCCCCTGGACCTTGGACTACTCAGTCTCCAAAACTAAGAAATTCATTTTATTCTCTTATAAATTACTTAGTTTCATGCATTCTGTTATAAACAACAGAAAACGGACATATACAATGGCTGCCCTGTGTTGTTCTTTGGCTGCCTTACAGAATTTTAAAATATTTTATTAATCCTACCCACTNCCCTGTGTTGTTCTTTGGCTGCCTTACAGAATTTTAAAATATTTTATTAATCCTACCCACTCCATCTACAACATCATGGAAACTAGGCCACGGAATTATTGTTTTTCTTGTCATACCTTCCAAAAGTGACATTGTAAATAATGCTTTTATAAGAAATTGAAGAAAAAATTCTGTTTATTTGCAAAGCTTTACCATACTCATTCCATTCCCATTCCCAATAAAGTTCCCATCCCCTCTGTCTCCAGAACCATAGAACATCACATCAAGAGGGGTGACAGCAGGCAGCCAATTTTTAAGGAGTTCTGAAACATCACACCAAAATATAGGTGAAATACGAATTCGTCTCTGATAAACTCTGTCATGTGTACACATTTATATCTATGGAATATTTACTCATTCACATAATGCAGTCTCAATGAGCTAAAATTCTGAAACAGAATAATCAGAGCCTAATGCTATTTACCTACAATAAAGATATTTTAATTTACATTTTAAATACCTCCTAGGTTTCATAATAAGGTATCTATTTCAGAAAAAAAAAAAAACGGGAAAGGGAACTGACAAAAAAATAACTAAGTAAAATTAGAAAAATGTTTACTATTGTTTTTATCGTTGTCTACTTTTGTTTGTAAATAAGTTAGTAAAGGAATCCGTTTTTCAATTTAAAATTAAAATATGTCATGTAATAATTCATATGTATACATAAAGTGATATAGAATAACACACTGATTAAGAAATAAATTAGAAGCTGGCTGGTTAGCTCAGTTGGTTAGAGAACAATCTTGTAACACCAAGGTCAAAGGTTCAGTTCCCCATGCTGGCCAGCTGCCAAGAAAAGAAAAAAAGAAATTAGAAGCAAAATGTATCAATATGAAATCATTACCTTCAAATTCTTTCTAAATAAATTTTAGACACTTAAAAATTATTGTGCTTAAAAGGAAACAATTTGTTAGACTATCTGAAACTAATTATGTCTAGTAACTTCCTATCCAGTATTAGAAGTATATTCTATGAAATCTCTTCAATTTCTCTAAATGATCATTCACTTTTATGAAATCTACAATTCAGCTGAACTTGTCGGTCTTGAATTACACCCGCCTGTGTTGTCTGCCCTTCCCTCCCCCAAAGCCATCATTAATTGCACAGAATAATACCAATATTTAAAGTATCTGTAGAGAATGAACAAAAAACTATTGATTCCATCCTATTCCTTATTTCACTCTTTTTAAACTCTGTCTATAGATGTTGATGCTACAATAAACTCAAAGAGTGTCCAATACTTAATATTCGAAGTTTCTGCTGCTGATTACACATTGACTACTTAATTACATTTTTTTTTCAATTATAACATACCTTAACTCTGTGTTTATGGTATCATCAGTGATATTGCCATTGGGATTGGAAAGAATACAGTTATTTAGTTACTGTTTCTGATGCCACAAATGAATTACTTCCCCTGAACAGATATAAAATTATACCAATTAGGTGCAATTGTTCAAATTATGTGAATATAATATTATTGTACCTCATAGAAATATCAATTTAGTCATATCTTATTCATCAATAGTATGGCTGAAAAGATACTAATGACTCTTTGATGATGATGAAATTTACTCTCATATAATTAGAATTAAAAAATATATTTTGGGGGGTATTACTGGAATATTATTTTATTGGATACCTATGAAATGCACTAGTAGAATATATATTTTTTTCTAAAGCTACTATTATCTCTTAATTAAATGTAGACAGCTATGGATTTTACCAGATTTGATAACAAAATCATAGCTCTAGTTTAGGAGTTGATAAACTTTTCATGTGTGAAAGGCCAGAAAGTACATATTTTAGGTTTTTCAGGGCATGTGTGTTCTCACATTTTTATTTTTTTCTTTCATATATCCTTTAAAAATGTAAAAATATCATCTTACCATATGCACAAAATTACGCCACAGATCTGATTTGTCTCTTGGTTTGCTGAAGCCTGCTCTAGTTTGTTTTTAAAAGAAAGAATATTATCCATGATATGTATAGTATCATAAGACATACATTTAGAATGAAACCTTTGTTAAAAGAATGTTCAAGACCAAATAATTATAATCAACTAAATAATACATTTTGATCTAAGTACTCATTTTCTTATAAGACATTATAGCTCTATTTCTCTTAAACTAAGTCATTTAGTAGGCAATACATTTAAGCTAATCACTACAATAAACAATGCCTCAAATGTCAGTTGCCTAACATAACAAAACTTTATTGCTTATTCATGTCAGACTACGTGTACTATCGATATTCTTCCTTCTAGTGGAAAATTTAGAGATCTGTGATCTTTAGGTTTTGTAATTTTTCTTACCTCTAGTTTCCTGGAGTCCTGATCATTCAGTCAAAATACAGGACAAAAGACTATGATGGTTACAGGTCAGATTTTGCAGGCATATCGAGAAGAGGAATATATCACGACTGGAACATTTTATTGGCTAGATCTCAAGCAAAGTAACATAGCCAAATCTAATTTGTGTGTTTGGGAAATGTAGTCTAGCTCTGTGCATAGTAGGAAAAGAAAACAGCTTTTATTTTAACACAAAGCTGTTCTGGAACATATTTGAACTCTATTCACCTTCAGTTGCACTATCCCCCTAAGGGTGGTTGCCAGACTTCAAGTGTTCTTTTAGAAAAGAACATCCAGCAGCCACAGTTCTTTTCTCTCCTTCTGAAAGTTGCTGTGAATGGCAGAATTTCATTCTTTTTAATAGCTGTGTAGTATTCCATTGTGGATATATACCACATTTTCCATATCCAGTCATCTGTCGATGAGCATTTAGGGAGGTTCCATAAATTGGCTGTTGTAAATAGAGCTGTGATAAACATGGGAGTGCAGGTGTCCCTTCAATATGATCATTTTCATTCCTTTGATTATATACCCAGCAGTGGGATTGCTGGATTGTATGGTAGTTCTGTCTGTACTTGTTTGAGAAACCTCCATATTGGTTTCCATAATGGCTGTACTAATTTACAGTCCCACCAAGAATGTAGGGGGGCTCTCCTCTCTCCAGATCCTCACCGACATTTGTTATTCTCTTTTTGATAACAGCCAGTCTGGCTGGGATAAGATGATATCTCAGTGTGGTTTTGACTTGTATTTCCCTGGTGATTAGAGATGATGAACATTTTTCATACACTTGTTGGACATTTGTATGTCTTCTTTTGAGAACCATCTATTCAGCTGCTTTGACCATTTTTTAATTGGATTATTTGGTTTTTTGCTAAGTTGTTTGAGTTCCTTGTATTTTCTGGATATTAATCTCTCATCAGATGTATAGTTTACATTTTCTCCTATTCTGTGTGTTTTCTTTTCACTCTGTGTATTGTTTCCTTTGCTGTGCAGAAACTTTTCAGTTTGATATAATCCAATTTGTTTATTTTTTCTTTTGTTGTCTGTACTTTTGAGGTCTTATTCATAAAGTCTTTGCCCGGTCCTGGATCCCAAAGTATTTCCCCTATTTTTCTTTCTAGGAGTTTTATAGTTTCAGGTCTCATATTTAAAATCTTTAATCCATTTTGAGTTGATTTTGGTATATGGCAAGATACACAGGTCTAGTTTCATTCTAGTACACAAGGACATCCAGTTTCCAAGGACAATTTGCTGTAGAGGCCCTCCTTTTCCTAATGTATTTTCTTGGTGCCTTTGTTGAGGATCAGTTGGCTGCAAGTATGTGGGTTGATTTCTGGGTTCTCTATTCTGTTCCATTTGTTCCTCTGTCTGTTTTTATGCCAGTAACATGTTGTTTTGTTTACCATAGCTTTGTGGTATAATTTGAAGTCAAGTAGTATAATGTCTCTGGCTTTATTTATTTATTTATTTTTGCTCAGGATTGCTTTGGCTATTCAGGTTTTATTGTTGTTCCATATGAATGTTAGGATAGTTTTTTTTTTTTTTTTCTATTTCTCTGAAGAATATCATTGGTATTTTGATGAGGATTGCACTGAATTTGTAAATCACTTTGAGTAGTATGTACATTTTTACAATGCTAATTTTTCCAATCCATGAATATGGAATGCCTTTCCATCTTTTGGTGTCCTCTTTAATTTCTTTAACAGCGTTTTGTAATTCTTATTGTAGAGATCCTTCTCTACCCTGGTTAAATTTATTTCAAGTTGCTTTATTACTTACGTAGCTGTTATAAATTGGACTGCTTTCTCAATTTCATCTTCTGCTAGTCTGTAGTTGGTATATAAAAAAACTACTGATTTTTGTGTATCGATTTTGTATCCTGCAACTTTACTGAGTTTATCAACCCTAGGAGTTTTTTGCTAGAGTTTTTAGGTTTTTCTATATATAGTATCAAGTCATCTATGAACAGAGACAATTAGACTTCTTCTTTTCCAATCTGAGTGCCCTTTATTTCTTTCTCTTGCCTATTTCCCTGCTAGTACTTCCATTTCTATGTCGAACAGGAGTGGTGAGAGTGGGCATTCTTGTCTTTTCCTGTTCGTCATCCATTCAGGACGACATTGGCCGTAGGTCTGTTGTGTATGGCTTTTATTGTGTTGAGATATTTTTCTTCTATACCTTATTTATTGAGAATCTTCATGATGAAGAGATTTTTAATTTCATCAAATGCTTTTTCTGCACTATTGAGATAATCATATGCTTTTTGTCCTTGATTTTGTTGATGTGGTGTATCACATTTATTGATACACTTAATACATGATCAAACTTAATCACAGTGTTTAATATTTTTGATGTGCTGTTGCATTCTGTTTGCTGTTTTGTTGAGGATTTTTACATCTACATTCATCAAGGATATTGGTGTGTAGTTTTTTTTCTTTTTGTTGTTTCTTTGTCTGGTATTGGTATCAAGGAGATGCTCACCTCTTAGAATGAGTATGGAAAAATGGCTTCTGTTTCAATTTTTTGGAATAGTTTGAAAATAATCAATATTAATTCTTCTTTAATGATTTGGTAAATTTCAACAATGAAGCCATCCAGTCCTGGGCTTTTCTTTGTTGGAAAACTGCTGATTACTGTCTCAATATTTTTGCTCATTATTGATCTGTTCTTGTTTTCTATTTCTTCTTGGTTCCATCTTCCTAATTTGTATGTGTCCAGGAATTTATCCATTTCCTCCAGGTTTTCAAATTTCTTGGCATATTGTTGTTTGTAATAGTCTCAAATGATTCTTTGTATTCCCATGAAATCAGTTGTAGTGTTTTCTTCTTCATTGCTGATTTTTGTTATTTGGGTCTTCTCTCTTCTTATTTTAGTCAGCCTAGCTAACAGTTTGTCTATTTTGTTTATCTTCTCAAAAATAAACAACTTTTTGTTCCATTGATATTTTATATCATTTTTTTGGTCTCTATTTTATTAGACCAAACAGACTTGGCAGACATTTACAGATTATTTCATCCAAAAATGGCAGAATATGCATTCTTCTCATTAGCACATGGAGAGACAACATGGCAGGACACAAATTAAGTCCCAACAAATTTAAAAAGATAGAACTCATATCGAGCACATTTCAAACCACAGTGAAATAAAATTAGAAATTAATAACAAACAAAACTTTGGAAACTGTACAAATACATGGAAATTAAATAACATGCTCCTGAACAACCAATGGTTTAAAGAATAAAGCAGGAAATAAAAAATTCTTTGAAACAAATGAAAATATAAGTACAACTTACTAGAACCTATGGGATACTACAAAAGCAGTACTAATAGTTAATTTTATTGCAATGAACACTTACATCAAAAGAATAGAAGGACTTCACATACACCACCTAACATTATACCTCAAAGAACTAGAAAAATAAGAACAATCTAATCCCTAAATTAGTAGTCAGAAAGGAATAATTAAGATCAGAGAAGAACTAAATGATTCATCATTCTTTCTACAATTAATGGGATGAATGTCAGACATCTGACAACAGGTAGCTGCCTATTCTTTCTGAATAATGGAAGTGCCAGTATGATCTCTTTCAGGGAGTTTGAGCCCAAGGCATAAAAAGAGACAGCTATGAATAATATTGAGGGGAAGTCAAAGCAAAGATAGAGGGTAGTTGAGTCGCTGCTCTCTACAAGTAGAAGGGAATGATATATGCCTGAGGCTGAGGGTGCAACAAGATGGCTGAGGGTGCAACAAGATGGCTGAGGGTGCGACAAGATAACTGAGCTCCTAAACTGCATAATCCCAGCAGATGAATGAAATACTAGTCTCAGTTACTTGACCTACTTTCATCTTTCTTAAATTCATTGTATCTTAAGAATAAACTACTCTGAATTAAGTTTACTTATGTGGGTCCATATATTAAATCTGAAATATTAACTATGTTGTATAAAAACATTTATTTAATTTGTTCAAATTTAACCAGTTTAATTTTAACTGAGATGAAAAATTTTTATTCATCAGTAGCAAATACATCTTCATAGATTTCCCAGTAAAGGTGATGGGTTATGTCAGACTCTCTGTGCTATATGTTTCCATGGGTATATATTTTCCATTATGGCATTTTGTTTTCATATTTATAAAACTCTTTACTTATTTCTTTTAGATATCAGNTCCGTTGCCTGTCACGAAAAAAAGACAAAAAGGTAAAAAAAAAAAAAAAAAAAAAAAAATTATTGTGCTTAAAAGGAAACAATTTGTTAGACTATCTGAAACTAATTATGTCTAGTAACTTCCTATCCAGTATTAGAAGTATATTCTATGAAATCTCTTCAATTTCTCTAAATGATCATTCACTTTTATGAAATCTACAATTCAGCTGAACTTGTCGGTCTTGAATTACACCCATCTGTGTTGTCTGCCCATCCCTCCCCAAAAGCCATCATTAATTGCACAGAATAATATCAATATTTAAAGTTTCTGTAGAGAATGAACAACAAAAAACTATTGATTCCATCCTATTCCTTATTTCACTAATTTTAAACTCTGTCTATAGATGTTGATGCTACAATAAACTCAAAGAGTGTCTAATACTTGATATTCGAAGTTTCTGCTGCTGATTACACATTGACTACTTAATTACATTTTTTTTTTCAATTATAACATACCTTAACTCTGTGTTTATGGTCATCAGTGATACTGCCATTGGGATTGGAAAGAATACAGTTATTTAGTTATTGTTTCTGATGCCAGAAATGACTTACTTCCCCTGAACAGATATAAAATTATGCCAATTATGTGCAATTGTTCTAATTATGTGAATATAACATTATTATACCTCATAGAAATATCAATTTATTCATATCTTATTCATTAATGGTATGGCTGAAAAGATACTTATGACTCCTTGATGATGATGAAATTTACTCTCATATAATTAGAATTAAAAAAATATTATTAGGAATATTATTTCCTTGGATACCTATGAAATGCACTAGTAGGATCTATATTTTTTCTGAAGCTACTATTATCTCTCTTTTTTTTTTTCCTTTTTGTCTTTTTTCGTGACTGGCAACGGATCGCAACCCTCGGTGTTGCGCCCGCACCCCGCTCCGCCCGTGAGCC